>NC_052344.1:24581902-24625917 GCF_016432855.1 Salvelinus namaycush | reverse complement strand
TGCTCAGCAAGTAGAAGTAGAAGCAGACACAGAGACTTCCTCTAAACTAGTAATGGCTCAGCAAGTAGAAGTAGAAGCCAGACACAGAGACTTCCTCTAAACTAGTAAATGGCTCAGCAAGTAGATTAGAAGCCAGACACAGAGACTTCCTCTAAACTAGTAAATGGCTCAGCAAGTAGAAGTAGAAGCCAGACACAGAGACTTCCTCTAAACTAGTAAATGGCTCAGCAAGTAGAAGTAGAAGCCAGACACAGAGACTTCCTTTAAACTAGTAAATGGCTCAGCAAGTAGAAGTAGAGCCAGACACAGAGTTCCTCTAAACTAGTAAATGGCTCAGCAAGTAGAAGTAGAAGCCAGACACAGAGACTTCCTCTAAACTAGTAAATGGCTCAGCAAGTAGAAGTAGAGCCAGACACAGAGTCTTCCTTCTAAAACTAGTAAATGGCTCAGCAAGTAGAAGTAGAAGCCAGACACAGAGACTTCCTCTAAACTAGTAAATGGCTCAGCAAGTAGAAGTAGAGCCAGACACAGAGACTTCCTCTAAACTAGTAAATGGCTCAGCAAGTAGAAGTAGAAGCCAGACACAGAGACTTCCTCTAAACTAGTAAATGGCTCAGCAAGTAGAAGTAGAGCCAGACACAGAGACTTCCTCTAAACTAGTAAATGGCTCAGCAAGTAGAAGTAGAGCCAGACACAGAGACTTCCTCTAAACTAGTAAATGGCTCAGCAAGTAGAAGTAGAAGCCAGACACAGAGACTTCCTCTAAACTAGTAAATGGCTCAGCAGTAGAAGTAGAAGCCAGACACAGAGACTTCCTCTAAACTAGTAAATGGCTCAGCAAGTAGAAGTAGAAGCCAGACACAGAGACTTCCTCTAAACTAGTAAATGGCTCAGCAAGTAGAAGTCAGTAGATCCAGACACAGAGACTTCCTCTAAACTAGTAAATGGCTCAGCAAGTAGAAGTAGAAGCCAGACACAGAGACTTCCTCTAAACTAGTAAATGGCTCAGCAAGTAGAAGTAGAGCCAGACACAGAGACTTCCTCTAAACTAGTAAATGGCTCAGCAAGTAGAAGTAGAAGCCAGACACAGAGACTTCCTCTAAACTAGTAAATGGCTCAGGCAAGTAGAAGTAGAGCCAGACACAGAGACTTCCTCTAAACTAGTAAATGGCTCAGCAAGTAGAAGTAGAAGCCAGACACAGAGACTTCCTCTAAACTAGTAAATGGCTCAGCAAGTAGAAGTAGAAGCCAGACACAGAGACTTCCTCTAAACTAGTAAATGGCTCAGCAAGTAGAGTAGAGCCAGACACAGAGACTTCCTCTAAACTAGTAAATGGCTCAGCAAGTAGAAGTAGAGCCAGACACAGAGACTTCCTCTAAACTAGTAAATGGCTCAGCAAGTAGAAGTAGAAGCCAGACACAGAGACTTCCTCTAAACTAGTAAATGGCTCAGCAAGTAGAAGTAGAGCCAGACACAGAGTCTTCCTCTAAACTAGTAAATGGCTCAGCAAGTAGAAGTAGAAGCCAGACACAGAGACTTTCCTCTAACTAGTAAATGGCTCAGCAAGTAGAAGTAGAGCCAGACACAGAGACTTCCTCTAAACTAGTAAATGGCTCAGCAAGTAGAAGTAGAGCCAGACACAGAGACTTCCTCTAAACTAGTAAATGGCTCAGCAAGTAGAAGTAGAAGCCAGACACAGAGACTTCCTCTAAACTAGTAAATGGCTCAGCAAGTAGAAGTAGAGCCAGACACAGAGACTTCCTCTAAACTAGTAAATGGCTCAGCAAGTAGAAGTAGAGCCAGACACAGAGACTTCCTCTAAACTAGTAAATGGCTCAGCAAGTAGAAGTAGAGACAGACACAGAGACTTCCTCTAAACTAGTAAATGGCTCAGCAAGTAGAAGTAGAAGCCAGACACAGAGACTTCCTCTAAACTAGTAAATGGCTCAGCAAGTAGAAGTAGAAGCCAGACACAGAGACTTCCTCTAAACTAGTAAATGGCTCAGCAAGTAGAAGTAGAAGCCAGACACAGAGACTTCCTCTAAACTAGTAAATGGCTCAGCAAGTAGAAGTAGAAGCCAGACACAGAGACTTCCTCTAAACTAGTAAATGGCTCAGCAAGTAGAAGTAGAAGCCAGACACAGAGACTTCCTCTAAACTAGTAAATGGCTCAGCAAGTAGAAGTAGAAGCCAGACACAGAGACTTCCTTTAAACTAGTAAATGGCTCAGCAAGTAGAAGTAGAAGCCAGACACAGAGACTTCCTCTAAACTAGTAAATGGCTCAGCAAGTAGAAGTAGAGCCAGACACAGAGTCTTCCTCTAAACTAGTAAATGGCTCAGCAAGTAGAAGTAGAAGCCAGACACAGAGACTTCCTCTAAACTAGTAAATGGCTCAGCAAGTAGAAGTAGAAGCCAGACACAGAGTCTTCCTCTAAACTAGTAAATGGCTCAGCAAGTAGAAGTAGAAGCCAGACACAGAGACTTCCTCTAAACTAGTAAATGGCTCAGCAAGTAGAAGTAGAAGCCAGACACAGAGACTTCCTCTAAACTAGTAAATGGCTCAGCAAGTAGAAGTAGATCCAGACACAGAGACTTCCTCTAACTAGTAAATGGCTCAGCAAGTAGAAGTAGAGCCAGACACAGAGACTTCCTCTAAACTAGTAAATGGCTCAGCAAGTAGAAGTAGAAGCCAGACACAGAGACTTCCTCTAAACTAGTAAATGGCTCAGCAAGTAGAAGTAGAAGCCAGACACAGAGACTTCCTCTAAACTAGTAAATGGCTCAGCAAGTAGAAGTAGAGCCAGACACAGAGACTTCCTCTAAACTAGTAAATGGCTCAGCAAGTAGAAGTAGAGCCAGACACAGAGACTTCCTCTAAACTAGTAAATGGCTCAGCAAGTAGAAGTAGAAGCCAGACACAGAGACTTCCTCTAAACTAGTAAATGGCTCAGCAAGTAGAAGTAGAAGCCAGACACTAGAGACTTCCTCTAAACTAGTAAATGGCTCAGCAAGTAGAAGTAGAAGCCAGACACAGAGACTTCCTCTACACTAGTAAATGGCTCAGCAAGTAGAAGTAGAAGCCAGACACAGAGACTTCCTCTAAACTAGTAAATGGCTCAGCAAGTAGAAGTAGAAGCCAGACACAGAGACTTCCTCTAAACTAGTAAATGGCTCAGCAAGTAGAAGTAGAAGCCAGACACAGAGACTTCCTCTACACTAGTAAATGGCTCAGCAAGTAGAAGTAGAAGCCAGACACAGAGACTTCCTCTAAACTAGTAAATGGCTCAGCAAGTAGAAGTAGAAGCCAGACACAGAGACTTCCTCTACACTAGTAAATGGCTCAGCAAGTAGAAGTAGAAGCCAGACACAGAGACTTCCTCTACACTAGTAAATGGCTCAGCAAGTAGAAGTAGAGACAGACACAGAGACTTCCTCTAAACTAGTAAATGTCTCAGCAAGTAGAAGTAGAAGCCAGACACAGAGACTTCCTCTAAACTAGTAAATGGCTCAGCAAGTAGAAGTAGAGCCAGACACAGAGACTTCCTCTAAACTAGTAAATGGCTCAGCAAGTAGAAGTAGAGCCAGACACAGAGACTTCCTCTAAACTAGTAAATGGCTCAGCAAGTAGAAGTAGAGACAGACACAGAGACTTCCTCTAAACTAGTAAATGGCTCAGCAAGTAGAAGTAGAAGCCAGACAGAGACTTCCTCTAAACTAGTAAATGGCTCAGCAAGTAGAAGTAGAGCCAGACACAGAGACTTCCTCTAAACTAGTAAATGGCTCAGCAAGTAGAAGTAGAAGCCAGACACAGAGACTTCCTCTAAACTAGTAAATGGCTCAGCAAGTAGAAGTAGAAGCCAGACACAGAGACTTCCTCTAAACTAGTAAATGGCTCAGCAAGTAGAAGTAGAAGCCAGACACAGAGACTTCCTCTAAACTAGTAAATGGCTCAGCAAGTAGAAGTAGAAGCCAGACACAGAGACTTCCTCTAAACTAGTAAATGGCTCAGCAAGTAGAAGTAGAGCCAGACACAGAGACTTCCTCTAAACTAGTAAATGGCTCAGCAAGTAGAAGTAGAAGCCAGACACAGACTTCCTCTAAACTAGTAAATGGCTCAGCAAGTAGAAGTAGAGCCAGACACAGAGTCTTCCTCTAAACTAGTAAATGCCTCAGAAAGTAGAAGTAGAAGCCAGACACAGAGACTTCCTTTAAACTAGTAAATGGCTCAGCAAGTAGAAGTAGAAGCCAGACACAGAGACTTCCTCTAAACTAGTAAATGGCTCAGCAAGTAGAAGTAGAGCCAGACACAGAGACTTCCTCTAAACTAGTAAATGGCTCAGCAAGTAGAAGTAGAAGCCAGACACAGAGACTTCCTCTAAACTAGTAAATGGCTCAGCAAGTAGAAGTAGAGCCAGACACAGAGACTTCCTCTAAACTAGTAAATGGCTCAGCAAGTAGAAGTAGAGCCAGACACAGAGACTTCCTCTAAACTAGTAAATGGCTCAGCAAGTAGAAGTAGAGACAGACACAGAGACTTCCTCTAAACTAGTAAATGGCTCAGCAAGTAGAAGTAGAAGCCAGACACAGAGACTTCCTCTAAACTAGTAAATGGCTCAGCAAGTAGAAGTAGAAGCCAGACACAGAGACTTCCTCTAAACTAGTAAATGGCTCAGCAAGTAGAAGTAGAAGCCAGACACAGAGACTTCCTCTAAACTAGTAAATGGCTCAGCAAGTAGATTAGAAGCCAGACACAGAGACTTCCTCTAAACTAGTAAATGGCTCAGCAAGTAGAAGTAGAAGCCAGACACAGAGACTTCCTCTAAACTAGTAAATGGCTCAGCAAGTAGAAGTAGAAGCCAGACACAGAGACTTCCTTTAAACTAGTAAATGGCTCAGCAAGTAGAAGTAGAGCCAGACACAGAGTCTTCCTCTAAACTAGTAAATGGCTCAGCAAGTAGAAGTAGAAGCCAGACACAGAGACTTCCTCTAAACTAGTAAATGGCTCAGCAAGTAGAAGTAGAGCCAGACACAGAGTCTTCCTCTAAACTAGTAAATGGCTCAGCAAGTAGAAGTAGAAGCCAGACACAGAGACTTCCTCTAAACTAGTAAATGGCTCAGCAAGTAGAAGTAGAGCCAGACAGAGACTTCCTCTAAACTAGTAAATGGCTCAGCAAGTAGAAGTAGATCCAGACACAGAGACTTCCTCTAAACTAGCAAATGGCTCAGCAAGTAGAAGTAGAGCCAGACACAGAGACTTCCTCTAAACTAGTAAATGGCTCAGCAAGTAGAAGTAGAAGCCAGACACAGAGACTTCCTCTAAACTAGTAAATGGCTCAGCAAGTAGAAGTAGAAGCCAGACACAGAGACTTCCTCTAAACTAGTAAATGGCTCAGCAAGTAGAAGTAGAAGCCAGACACAGACTTCCTCTAAACTAGTAAATGGCTCAGCAAGTAGAAGTAGAAGCCAAACACAGAGACTTCCTCTAAACTAGTAAATGGCTCAGCAAGTAGAAGTAGAAGCCAGACACAGAGACTTCCTCTAAACTAGTAAATGGCTCAGCAAGTAGAAGTAATGCCAGACACAGAGACTTCCTCTAAACTAGTAAATGGCTCAGCAAGTAGAAGTAGAAGCCAGACACAGAGACTTCCTCTAAACTAGTAAATGGCTCAGCAAGTAGAAGTAGAGCCAGACACAGAGTCTTCCTCTAAACTAGTAAATGGCTCAGCAAGTAGAAGTAGAGCCAGACACAGAGACTTCCTCTAAACTAGTAAATGGCTCAGCAAGTAGAAGTAGAGCCAGACACAGAGACTTCCTCTAAACTAGTAAATGGCTCAGCAAGTAGAAGTAGAAGCCAGACACAGAGACTTCCTCTACACTAGTAAATGGCTCAGCAAGTAGAAGTAGAAGCCAGACACAGAGCCTTCCTCTAAACTAGTAAATGGCTCAGCAAGTAGAAGTAGAAGCCAGACACAGAGACTTCTCTAACTAGTAAATGGCTCAGCAAGTAGAAGTAGAGCCAGACACAGAGACTTCCTCTAAACTAGTAAATGGCTCAGCAAGTAGAAGTAGAGCCAGACACAGAGACTTCCTCTAAACTAGTAAATGGCTCAGCAAGTAGAAGTAGAAGCCAGACACAGAGACTTCCTCTAAACTAGTAAATGGCTCAGCAAGTAGAAGTAGAGCCAGACACAGAGACTTCCTCTAAACTAGTAAATGGCTCAGCAAGTAGAAGTAGAGCCAGACACAGAGACTTCCTCTAAACTAGTAAATGGCTCAGCAAGTAGAAGTAGAGACAGACACAGAGACTTCCTCTAAACTAGTAAATGGCTCAGCAAGTAGAAGTAGAAGCCAGACACAGAGACTTCCTCTAAACTAGTAAATGGCTCAGCAAGTAGAAGTAGAAGCCAGACACAGAGACTTCCTCTAAACTAGTAAATGGCTCAGCAAGTAGAAGTAGAAGCCAGACACAGAGACTTCCTCTAAACTAGTAAATGGCTCAGCAAGTAGAAGTAGAGCCAGACACAGAGACTTCCTCTAAACTAGTAAATGGCTCAGCAAGTAGAAGTAGAAGCCAGACACAGAGACTTCCTCTAAACTAGTAAATGGCTCAGCAAGTAGAAGTAGAGCCAGACACAGAGACTTCCTCTAAACTAGTAAATGGCTCAGCAAGTAGAAGTAGAAGCCAGACACAGAGACTTCCTCTAAACTAGTAAATGGCTCAGCAAGTAGAAGTAGAGACAGACACAGAGACTTCCTCTAAACTAGTAAATGGCTCAGCAAGTAGAAGTAGAGCCAGACACAGAGACTTCCTCTAAACTAGTAAATGGCTCAGCAAGTAGAAGTAGAAGCCAGACACAGAGACTTCCTCTAAACTAGTAAATGGCTCAGCAAGTAGAAGTAGAAGCCAGACACAGAGACTTCCTCTAAACTAGTAAATGGCTCAGCAAGTAGAAGTAGAGACAGACACAGAGACTTCCTCTAAACTAGTAAATGGCTCAGCAAGTAGAAGTAGAAGCCAGACACAGAGACTTCCTCTAAACTAGTAAATGGCTCAGCAAGTAGAAGTAGAAGACAGACACAGAGACTTCCTCTAAACTAGTAAATGGCTCAGCAAGTAGAAGTAGAAGCCAGACACAGAGACTTCCTCTAAACTAGTAAATGGCTCAGCAAGTAGAAGTAATGCCAGACACAGAGACTTCCTCTAAACTAGTAAATGGCTCAGCAAGTAGAAGTAGAAGCCAGACACAGAGACTTCCTCTAAACTAGTAAATGGCTCAGCAAGTAGAAGTAGAGCCAGACACAGAGTCTTCCTCTAAACTAGTAAATGGCTCAGCAAGTAGAAGTAGAGCCAGACACAGAGACTTCCTCTAAACTAGTAAATGGCTCAGCAAGTAGAAGTAGAGCCAGACACAGAGACTTCCTCTAAACTAGTAAATGGCTCAGCAAGTAGAAGTAGAAGCCAGACACAGAGACTTCCTCTACACTAGTAAATGGCTCAGCAAGTAGAAGTAGAAGCCAGACACAGAGTACTTCCTCTAAACTAGTAAATGGCTCAGCAAGTAGAAGTAGAAGCCAGACACAGAGACTTCCTCTAAACTAGTAAATGGCTCAGCAAGTAGAAGTAGAAGCCAGACACAGAGACTTCCTCTAAACTAGTAAATGGCTCAGCAAGTAGAAGTAGAGCCAGACACAGAGACTTCCTCTAAACTAGTAAATGGCTCAGCAAGTAGAAGTAGAAGCCAGACACAGAGACTTCCTCTAAACTAGTAAATGGCTCAGCAAGTAGAAGTAGAGCCAGACACAGAGACTTCCTCTAAACTAGTAAATGGCTCAGCAAGTAGAAGTAGAAGCCAGACACAGAGACTTCCTCTAAACTAGTAAATGGCTCAGCAAGTAGAAGTAGAGACAGACACAGAGACTTCCTCTAAACTAGTAAATGGCTCAGCAAGTAGAAGTAGAGCCAGACACAGAGACTTCCTCTAAACTAGTAAATGGCTCAGCAAGTAGAAGTAGAAGCCAGACACAGAGACTTCCTCTAAACTAGTAAATGGCTCAGCAAGTAGAAGTAGAAGCCAGACACAGAGACTTCCTCTAAACTAGTAAATGGCTCAGCAAGTAGAAGTAGAGACAGACACAGAGACTTCCTCTAAACTAGTAAATGGCTCAGCAAGTAGAAGTAGAAGCCAGACACAGAGACTTCCTCTAAACTAGTAAATGGCTCAGCAAGTAGAAGTAGAAGACAGACACAGAGACTTCCTCTAAACTAGTAAATGGCTCAGCAAGTAGAAGTAGAAGCCAGACACAGAGACTTCCTCTAAACTAGTAAATGGCTCAGCAAGTAGAAGTAATGCCAGACACAGAGACTTCCTCTAAACTAGTAAATGGCTCAGCAAGTAGAAGTAGAAGCCAGACACAGAGACTTCCTCTAAACTAGTAAATGGCTCAGCAAGTAGAAGTAGAGCCAGACACAGAGTCTTCCTCTAAACTAGTAAATGGCTCAGCAAGTAGAAGTAGAGCCAGACACAGAGACTTCCTCTAAACTAGTAAATGGCTCAGCAAGTAGAAGTAGAGCCAGACACAGAGACTTCCTCTAAACTAGTAAATGGCTCAGCAAGTAGAAGTAGAAGCCAGACACAGAGACTTCCTCTACACTAGTAAATGGCTCAGCAAGTAGAAGTAGAAGCCAGACACAGAGTCTTCCTCTAAACTAGTAAATGGCTCAGCAAGTAGAAGTAGAAGCCAGACACAGAGACTTTCTCTAACTAGTAAATGGCTCAGCAAGTAGAAGTAGAGCCAGACACAGAGACTTCCTCTAAACTAGTAAATGGCTCAGCAAGTAGAAGTAGAGCCAGACACAGAGACTTCCTCTAAACTAGTAAATGGCTCAGCAAGTAGAAGTAGAAGCCAGACACAGAGACTTCCTCTAAACTAGTAAATGGCTCAGCAAGTAGAAGTAGAGCCAGACACAGAGACTTCCTCTAAACTAGTAAATGGCTCAGCAAGTAGAAGTAGAGCCAGACACAGAGACTTCCTCTAAACTAGTAAATGGCTCAGCAAGTAGAAGTAGAGACAGACACAGAGACTTCCTCTAAACTAGTAAATGGCTCAGCAAGTAGAAGTAGAAGCCAGACACAGAGACTTCCTCTAAACTAGTAAATGGCTCAGCAAGTAGAAGTAGAAGCCAGACACAGAGACTTCCTCTAAACTAGTAAATGGCTCAGCAAGTAGAAGTAGAAGCCAGACACAGAGACTTCCTCTAAACTAGTAAATGGCTCAGCAAGTAGATTAGAAGCCAGACACAGAGACTTCCTCTAAACTAGTAAATGGCTCAGCAAGTAGAAGTAGAAGCCAGACACAGAGACTTCCTCTAAACTAGTAAATGGCTCAGCAAGTAGAAGTAGAAGCCAGACACAGAGACTTCCTTTAAACTAGTAAATGGCTCAGCAAGTAGAAGTAGAGCCAGACACAGAGACTTCCTCTAAACTAGTAAATGGCTCAGCAAGTAGAAGTAGAGCCAGACACAGAGTCTTCCTCTAAACTAGTAAATGGCTCAGCAAGTAGAAGTAGAAGCCAGACACAGAGACTTCCTCTAAACTAGTAAATGGCTCAGCAAGTAGAAGTAGAGCCAGACACAGAGTCTTCCTCTAAACTAGTAAATGGCTCAGCAAGTAGAAGTAGAAGCCAGACACAGAGACTTCCTCTAAACTAGTAAATGGCTCAGCAAGTAGAAGTAGAGCCAGACAGAGACTTCCTCTAAACTAGTAAATGGCTCAGCAAGTAGAAGTAGATCCAGACACAGAGACTTCCTCTAAACTAGCAAATGGCTCAGCAAGTAGAAGTAGAGCCAGACACAGAGACTTCCTCTAAACTAGTAAATGGCTCAGCAAGTAGAAGTAGAAGCCAGACACAGAGACTTCCTCTAAACTAGTAAATGGCTCAGCAAGTAGAAGTAGAAGCCAGACACAGAGACTTCCTCTAAACTAGTAAATGGCTCAGCAAGTAGAAGTAGAAGCCAGACACAGACTTCCTCTAAACTAGTAAATGGCTCAGCAAGTAGAAGTAGAAGCCAAACACAGAGACTTCCTCTAAACTAGTAAATGGCTCAGCAAGTAGAAGTAGAAGCCAGACACAGAGACTTCCTCTAAACTAGTAAATGGCTCAGCAAGTAGAAGTAATGCCAGACACAGAGACTTCCTCTAAACTAGTAAATGGCTCAGCAAGTAGAAGTAGAAGCCAGACACAGAGACTTCCTCTAAACTAGTAAATGGCTCAGCAAGTAGAAGTAGAGCCAGACACAGAGTCTTCCTCTAAACTAGTAAATGGCTCAGCAAGTAGAAGTAGAGCAAGACACAGAGACTTCCTCTAAACTAGTAAATGGCTCAGCAAGTAGAAGTAGAGCCAGACACAGAGACTTCCTCTAAACTAGTAAATGGCTCAGCAAGTAGAAGTAGAAGCCAGACACAGAGACTTCCTCTACACTAGTAAATGGCTCAGCAAGTAGAAGTAGAAGCCAGACACAGAGTCTTCCTCTAAACTAGTAAATGGCTCAGCAAGTAGAAGTAGAAGCCAGATACAGAGACTTTCTCTAACTAGTAAATGGCTCAGCAAGTAGAAGTAGAGCCAGACACAGAGACTTCCTCTAAACTAGTAAATGGCTCAGCAAGTAGAAGTAGAGCCAGACACAGAGACTTCCTCTAAACTAGTAAATGGCTCAGCAAGTAGAAGTAGAAGCCAGACACAGAGACTTCCTCTAAACTAGTAAATGGCTCAGCAAGTAGAAGTAGAGCCAGACACAGAGACTTCCTCTAAACTAGTAAATGGCTCAGCAAGTAGAAGTAGAAGCCAGACACAGAGACTTCCTCTAAACTAGTAAATGGCTCAGCAAGTAGAAGTAGAGACAGACACAGAGACTTCCTCTAAACTAGTAAATGGCTCAGCAAGTAGAAGTAGAGCCAGACACAGAGACTTCCTCTAAACTAGTAAATGGCTCAGCAAGTAGAAGTAGAAGCCAGACACAGAGACTTCCTCTAAACTAGTAAATGGCTCAGCAAGTAGAAGTAGAAGCCAGACACAGAGACTTCCTCTAAACTAGTAAATGGCTCAGCAAGTAGAAGTAGAGACAGACACAGAGACTTCCTCTAAACTAGTAAATGGCTCAGCAAGTAGAAGTAGAAGCCAGACACAGAGACTTCCTCTAAACTAGTAAATGGCTCAGCAAGTAGAAGTAGAAGACAGACACAGAGACTTCCTCTAAACTAGTAAATGGCTCAGCAAGTAGAAGTAGAGCCACACTTCCTTCTGATTGAAACTAATACACAGAACCATGGGGACTGAAACGTGGCGTGACAAATGTGACGGATCAATATTTGGACACACATTCATTTATTGAGAGAGAGAGAGAGTTATTTAGCCACAGAGCGTACAGGAGAAATAATATGTCTGTATTAATCTAACTCAGAAAGGTGAGGGAGAATACAGATGAAATAACTCATATTGACGCGACAGTTAATTTCAGGGGGATGGAGTTAGCTAGCTCCTTCAATCCTCATCCCAACTCACCCTACCGACCTACCCCACCCGGGCCCAGACACCAGCCACCCACCTCACTGGCATGGAGAAGATTGCTTTCTGAACACAACATGTCACCCCTCAGCCCCACACTCCCTCCCTCTGTCCCTCCCTCCGTCCCTCAACTGAAAAGAAACAACAACAAGAAAGAAAATAAAAGAATCAAGATTAAAGTTCACTCTTTTTTCCCTCCTTTTGTATTGATCTCTCCATCCATCACACACATCTCTCCATCTTTCTGGGGTGTTGGGTATTGATTACTACTAATGTGTTGGGCCTGTCGGTCAGCCTACAGGGAGAGATGGAAGGCTATAGCTGGGCTTGGTAACAGTTTCAGACCAGTTCTTTACCATGGAAGGTTATATCTGGGCTTGGAGACAGGTTCAGACCAGTTCTTTACCATGGAAGGTTATATCTGGGCTTGGTAACAGTCTCAGACCAGTTCTTTACCATGGAAGGTTATATCTGGGCTTGGTGACCTTTTCAGACCTTTTTTTCATCAAAGACAGATTGGATGTAATTGTGGAAGTGTACTTTGCAGGATAATGTTGCGTTATCACGTTAATAACTCTCCCACTTTCACAGCATAGTGTTCCATCTGACTTAACATCAGTCTATAGTTAGGAACATTACTATCAGGTTTCAGGTACGACCCAGATGCAGACAACGTCGGAGTAACAACAGTTTATTAATCCAACAGGGGCAAAAGACAGGTCAAGGGCAGGCAGGGGTCAGTAATCCAGTTAGCTGGGGAAAATTGACAGGATGGCAGGCAGGCTCAGGGTAGGCAGAGGTCAGTAATCCAGATAGCTGGGGCAAAGGTACAGGACGGCAGGCAGACAGAGGTCAGTAATCCAGATAGCTGGGGCAAAGGTACAGGACGGCAGGCAGGCTCGGGGTAGGCAGAGGTCAGTAATTTCCGCTCCGGGCAGCCGAGTGGAAATGGAGGAAAACTCGCCTCCCTGCGGACCTGGCATCCTTTCACTCCCTCCTCTCTACATTCTCCTCTTCTGTCTCTGCTGCTAAAGCCACTTTCTACCACTCTAAATTCCAAGCATCTGCCTCTAACCCTAGGAAGCTCTTTGCCACCTTCTCCTCCCTCCTGAATCCTCCTCCCCCTCCCCCCCACCCCCTCCTCCCTCTCTGCAGATGACTTCGTCAACCATTTTGAAAAGAAGGTCGACGACATCCGATCCTCGTTTGCTAAGTCAAACGACACCGCTGGTTCTGCTCACACTGCCCTACCCTGTGCTTTGACCTCTTTCTCCCCTCTCTCTCCAGATGAAATCTCGCGTCTTGTGACGGCCGGCCGCCCAACAACCTGCCCGCTTGACCCTATCCCCTCCTCTCTTCTCCAGACCATTTCCGGAGACCTTCTCCCCTACCTCACCTCGCTCATCAACTCATCCTTGACCGCTGGCTACGTCCCTTCCGCCTTCAAGAGAGCGAGAGTTGCACCCCTTCTGAAAAAACCTACACTCGATCCCTCTGATGTCAACAACTACAGACCAGTATCCCTTCTTTCTTTTCTCTCCAAAACTCTTGAACGTGCCGTCCTTGGCCAGCTCTCCTGCTATCTCTCTCAGAATGACCTTCTTGATCCAAATCAGTCAGGTTTCAAGACTAGTCATTCAACTGAGACTGCTCTTCTCTGTGTCACGGAGGCGCTCCGCACTGCTAAAGCTAACTCTCTCTCCTCTGCTCTCATCCTTCTAGACCTATCGGCTGCCTTTGATACTGTGAACCATCAGATCCTCCTCTCCACCCTCTCCGAGTTGGGCATCTCCGGCGCGGCCCACGCTTGGATTGCGTCCTACCTGACAGGTCGCTCCTACCAGGTGGCGTGGCGAGAATCTGTCTCCGCACCACGTGCTCTCACCACTGGTGTCCCCCAGGGCTCTGTTCTAGGCCCTCTCCTATTCTCGCTATACACCAAGTCACTTGGCTCTGTCATATCCTCACATGGTCTCTCCTATCATTGCTATGCAGACGACACACAATTAATCTTCTCCTTTCCCCCTTCTGATAACCAGGTGGCGAATCGCATCTCTGCATGTCTGGCAGACATATCAGTGTGGATGACGGATTACCACCTCAAGCTGAACCTCGGCAAGACGGAGCTGCTCTTCCTCCCGGGGAAGGACTGCCCGTTCCATGATCTTGCCATCACACTTGACAACTCCATTGTGTCCTCCTCCCAGAGCGCTAAGAACCTTGGCGTGATCCTGGACAACACCCTGTCGTTCTCAACCAACATCAAGGCGGTGACCCGTTCCTGTAGGTTCATGCTCTACAACATTCGCAGAGTACGACCCTGCCTCACACAGGAAGCGGCGCAGGTCCTAATCCAGGCACTTGTCATCTCCCGTCTGGATTACTGCAACTCGCTGTTGGCTGGGCTCCCTGCCTGTGCGATTAAACCCCTACAACTCATCCAGAACGCCGCAGCCCGTCTGGTGTTCAACCTTCCCAAGTTCTCTCACGTCACCCCGCTCCTCCGCTCTCTCCACTGGCTTCCAGTTGAAGCTCGCATCCGCTACAAGACCATGGTGCTTGCCTACGGAGCTGTGAGGGGAACGGCACCTCCGTACCTTCAGGCTCTGATCAGGCCCTACACCCAAACAAGGGCACTGCGTTCATCCACCTCTGGCCTGCTCGCCTCCCTACCTCTGAGGAAGTACAGCTCCCGCTCAGCCCAGTCAAAACTGTTCGCTGCTCTGGCACCCCAATGGTGGAACAAACTCCCCCACGACGCCAGGTCAGCGGAATCAATCACCACCTTCCGGAGACACCTGAAACCCCACCTCTTTAAGGAATACCTAGGATAGGATAAAGTAATCCTTCTAAACCCCCCCCCCCCCTTAGAGTTAGATGCACTATTGTAAAGTGGTTGTTCCACTGGACATCATAAGGTGAATGCACCAACTTGTAAGTCGCTCTGGATAAGAGCGTCTGCTAACTGACTTAAATGTAAATGTAAATGTAATCCAGATAGCTGGGGCAAAGGTACAGGACGGCAGGCAGACAGAGGTCAGTAATCCAGATAGCTGGGGCAAAGGTATGGTCAACACCGGGAAACCAAGAACAATCGTGAGACAGGAGCAGAGGGAAAACCGCTGGTAGGCTTGACGAAACAAAAGGAACTGGCAACATACAAACAGAGAACACATTACTATCAGGTTTCAGGTACGACCCAGATGCAGACAACGTCGGAGTAACAACAGTTTATTAATCCAACCGGGGCAAAAGACAGGTCAAGGGCAGTCAGAGGTCAGTAATCCAGATAGCTGGGGAAAATTGACAGGATGGCAGGCAGGCTCAGGGTAGGCAGAGGTCAGTAATCCAGATAGCTGGGGCAAAGGTACAGGACGGCAGGCAGACAGAGGTCAGTAATCCAGATAGCTGGGGCAAAGGTACAGGACGGCAGGCAGACAGAGGTCAGTAATCCAGATAGCTGGGGCAAAGGTACAGGACGGCAGGCAGGCTCGGGGTAGGCAGAGGTCAGTAATCCAGATAGCTGGGGCAAAGGTACAGGACGGCAGGCAGACAGAGGTCAGTAATCCAGATAGCTGGGGCAAAGGTACAGGACGGCAGGCAGGCTCAGGGTAGGCAGAGGTCAGTAATCCAGATAGCTGGGGCAAAGGTACAGGACGGCAGGCAGACAGAGGTCAGTAATCCAGATAGCTGGGGCAAAGGTACAGGACGGTATGCAGGCTCAGGGTAGGCAGAGGTCAGTAATCCAGTTAGCTGGGGCAAAGGTACAGGACGGCAGGCAGACAGAGGTCAGTAATCCAGATAGCTGGGGCAAAGGTACAGGACGGTAGGCAGGCTCAGGGTAGGCAGAGGTCAGTAATCCAGATAGCTGGGGCAAAGGTACAGGACGGCAGGCAGACAGAGGTCAGTAATCCAGATAGCTGGGGCAAAGGTACAGGACGGCAGGCAGGCTCGGGGTAGGCAGAGGTCAGTAATCCAGATAGCTGGGGCAAAGGTACAGGACGGCAGGCAGACAGAGGTCAGTAATCCAGATAGCGGGGGCAAAGGTATGGTCAACACCGGGAAACCAAGAACAATCGTGAGACAGGAGCAGAGGGAAAACCGCTGGTAGGCTTGACGAAACAAAAGGAACTGGCAACATACAAACAGAGAACACATTACTATCAGGTTTCAGGTACGACCCAGATGCAGACAACGTCGGAGTAACAACAGTTTATTAATCCAACAGGGGCAAAAGACAGGTCAAGGGCAGGCAGAGGTCAGTAATCCAGATAGCTGGGGAAAATTGACAGGATGGCAGGCAGGCTCAGGGTAGGCAGAGGTCAGTAATCCAGATAGCTGGGGCAAAGGTACAGGACGGCAGGCAGACAGAGGTCAGTAATCCAGATAGCTGGGGCAAAGGTACAGGATGGCAGGCAGGCTCGGGGTAGGCAGAGGTCAGTAATCCAGATAGCTGGGGCAAAGGTACAGGACGGCAGGCAGACAGAGGTCAGTAATCCAGATAGCTGGGGTAAAGGTACAGGACGGCAGGCAGGCTCAGGGTAGGCAGAGGTCAGTAATCCAGATAGCTGGGGCAAAGGTACAGGACGGCAGGCAGACAGAGGTCAGTAATCCAGATAGCTGGGGCAAAGGTACAGGACGGTAGGCAGGCTCAGGGTAGGCAGAGGTCAGTAATCCAGTTAGCTGGGGCAAAGGTACAGGACGGCAGGCAGACAGAGGTCAGTAATCCAGATAGCTGGGGCAAAGGTACAGGACGGTAGGCAGGCTCAGGGTAGGCAGAGGTCAGTAATCCAGATAGCTGGGGCAAAGGTACAGGACGGTAGGCAGGCTCAGGGCAGGCAGAGGTCAGTAATCCAGATAGCTGGGGCAAAGGTGCAGGACGACAGGCAGAATGGTCAACACCGGGAAACCAAGAACAATCGTGAGACAGGAGCAGAGGGAAAACCGCTGGTAGGCTTGACGAAGCAAAAGGAACTGGCAACATACAAACAGAGAACACAGGTATAAATACACAGGGGATAATGGAGAACATGGGCGACACCTGGAAGGGGGGTGGAGACAATCACAAAGACAGGTGAAACAGATCAGGGTGTGACAATTACTGGTAATTCTGTCCCGCTAGCTGGACTTTTGTTTCACTGATAGAGCAGGTATCCGTCAAGAGCTGAACGCCTACGGCTGAGTCTCAGGACTGTAGATTGTAGTGCAGAGAAACATAGTATAGACCTGTTTTACTGTAGGGACTATTACCATAACAACTATTACCATAACAACTCATCAAAGTGGGTGCTAGGTTTCCTCACATATTGTCAGCTGAAGTCACACAGACCCTGAGGAGAGGTACAAGTCACATTAGGCTGGATTTACAGGGTGGTTTTTCTACTAGATGGCTGCCGTAGAAGTCCTAGTTAAATTCATTGGAGACATTCGATTTTGTGTCTTACTTTACCCCGTCTCAGATCTCAGATGTGTCGTCAGGCCTAACTAGACGTCATAATGGGAACGCCTGTGACACGTTTCAATTAAAAACAAATGAGTTATCGGAAGCTGACAGTCTGAGAGGAAACTCAAGCCACCATCTGGAGAGAAAGTGACAAAACAACAACACTGGTATGAAACGATTAAATATTAACGTATTGGACGTCTCACTAAATCACATTTTAATTAGTCGCATACACCTGTTATTGTATTAAACTAGGCATGTCAGTTGAGAACAACATTCTTATTTACAACGATGGCCTAATCTTTCCTTCCCTATGGGACGCCCGATCACAGCCAGGTGTGATACAGCCCGGGATCGAACCAGGGTCGGCAGTTATGCCTCTAGCACTGAGATGCAGTGACTTAGACCGCTGCGCCACTCAGGAGCAGATGTTGTTGCAGGTGTAGCGAAATGCTTCAATCATACAACAACTATACTTCAATCATACAACAACTATACTTCAATCATACAACAACTATACTTCAATCATACAACAACTATACTTCAATCATACAACAACTATACTTCAATCAAACACCAACTATACTTCAATCATACAACAACTATACTTCAATCATACAACAACTATACTTCAATCATACAACAACTATACTTCAATCATACAACAACTATACGTCAATCATACAACAACTATACTTCAATCATACAACAACTATACTTCAATCATACAACAACTATACTTCAATCATACAACAACTATACTTCAATCATACAACAACTATACTTCAATCATACAACAACTATACTTCAATCATACAACAACTATACTTCAATCATACAACAACTATACTTCAATCATACAACAACTATACTTCAATCATACAACAACTATACTTCAATCATACATACTGCCCATATGTAGTATCGCTAGATCACTTGTTTTGGTACTGCCCATATGTAGCTTGTTTTTTGATTTTGCAGGTTCAGGAATGGCTGAAAAATTGCAACATTTACTTGGAGCTAAGTCTGCAAATAATACTACAGGCTGATGTTGAAAAGTCCTAGTCAATCGATCAATAATATAATAATACTCTTAGCGAAGGTGTTGAGATGTCGGACGAGCAGGTGTTCACATGTATTTACAAATATACAGTGTATATATATATATATATATGGTGGACTGGAGATGATGCAGACAATTACATTGATGGAAGCCACAATCAGATCCCAATCAGATCCCAATCAGATCCATATCAGATCACAATCTGATCAAAATCAGATCACATTCAGATCACAATCAGATCACAATCTGATCACAATCTGATCACAATCTATCTGCGATATTAAAGCTGATCTGTCCCATAAAAAAACACAGGTGTGACGCTGGAGAATAAATGCTGTATGTCGGCTCGGGGCCGTCATTTAGAGGAACCATTTCTTTCATTTCTTATCTAACCAGAGCTGGGGGGGGGGGGTTCACTGACATAGAAAACAGAAGAAAACTACTCTGTTGTCAGGGCACTTGCATCTCAAATGAAAAGTTTGTACAGTCCACAGCTGCTCAGTACCTACTGAACCTAGAAGAAGAACAGAACGTCTCCCCTGTGGAACAGATGGCTGCTAAGACGATGTACTGAATGCATTAACAGCATGTGGGCGTTTTTAAAGACGACCAGGAGAGGAGCGGATACATAAAACTGATTGGTTTCTATGTGGAGATGAAAGCAGTACGTCTGGTATATTTAACTCTATCTGCAAGGTTGCTCTGGCGGTACAGTTGTACAGTCTGTAACTCTCTAGCTTGAGTCATTAGTAATATTGATCTATTTCATAAACCGCTCCAGGCAGGAAAAGTTATATTATTTAACAAACTGGGACACTAAACATGCCTCCAGTCAGGAGAATTCATCTTATTTAACACACTGGGACACTCAACCCACCTCCAGTCAGGAGAATTCATCTATTTAACACACTGGGACACTAAACCCACCTCCAGTCAGGAGAATTAATCTATTTAACACACTGGGACACTAAACCTACCTCCAGTCAGGAGAATTCATATTATTTAACACACTGGGACACTAAACCCACCTCCAGTCAGGAGAATTCATCTATTTAACACACTGGGCCACTAAACCCACCTCCAGTCAGGAGAATTCATCTATTTAACACACTGGGCCACTAAACCCACCTCCAGTCAGGTGAATTCATCTAATTTAACACACTGGGACACTAAACCCACCTCCAGTCAGGAGAATTCATCTTATTTAACACACTGGGCCACTAAACCCACCTCCAGTCAGGAGAATTCATCTAATTTAACACACTGGGACACTAAACCCACCTCCAGTCAGGAGAATTCATCTAATTTAACACACTGGGACACTAAACCCACCTCCAGTCAGGTGAATTCATCTATTTAACACACTGGGCCACTAAACCCACCTCCAGTCAGGTGAATTCATCTAATTTAACACACTGGGACACTAAACCCACCTCCAGTCAGGAGAATTCATCTATTTAACACACTGGGACACTAAACATGCCTCCAGTCAGGAGAATTCATCTATTTAACACACTGGGCCACTAAACCCACCTCCAGTCAGGAGAATTCATCTATTTAACACACTGGGACACTAAACCCACCTCCAGTCAGGAGAATTCATCTATTTAACACACTGGGCCACTAAACCCACCTCCAGTCAGGAGACTTTACATTATTTAACACACTGGGTCACTAAACCCACCTCCAGTCAGGAGAATTCATCTTATTTAACACATTGGGCCACTAAACCCACCTCCAGTCAGGAGACTTTATATTATTTAACACACTGGGCCACTAAACCCACCTCCAGTCAGGAGACTTCATATTATTTAACACACTGGGCCACTAAACCCACCTCCAGTCAGGAGACATTACATTATTTAACACACTGGGTCACTAAACCCACCTCCAGCCAGGAGAATTCATCTATTTAACACACTGGGTCACTAAACCTACCTCCAGTCAGGAGAATTCATCTATTTAACACACTGGGCCACTAAACCCACCTCCAGTCAGGAGAATTCATCTTATTTAACACACTGGGACACTAAACCTACCTCCAGTCAGGAGAATTCATCTTATTTAACACACTGGGCCACTAAACCCACCTCCAGTCAGGAGAATTCATCTTATTTAACACACTGGGCCACTAAACCCACCTCCAGTCAGGAGAATTCATCTTATTTAACACACTGGGACACTAAACCCACCTCCAGTCAGGAGAATTCATCTTATTTAACACACTGGGCCACTAAACCCACCTCCAGTCAGGAGAATTCATCTTATTTAACACACTGGGACACTAAACCCACCTCCAGTCAGGAGAATTCATCTCATTTAACACACTGGGACACTAAACCCACCTCCAGTCAGGAGAATTCATCTTATTTAACACACTGGGCCACTAAACCTACCTCCAGTCAGGAGAATTCATCTAATTTAACACACTGGGCCACTAAACCCACCTCCAGTCAGGAGAATTCATCTATTTAACACACTGGGCCACTAAACCCACCTCCAGTCAGGAGAATTCATCTTATTTAACACACTGGGCCACTAAACCTACCTCCAGTCAGGAGACATTACATTATTTAACACACTGGGCCACTAAACCCACCTCCAGTCAGGAGAATTCATCTTATTTAACACACTGGGCCACTAAACCCACCACCAGTCAGGAGACATTACATTATTTAACACACTGGGCCACTAAACCCACCTCCAGTCAGGAGAATTCATCTTATTTAACACACTGGGCCACTAAACCCACCTCCAGTCAGGAGAATTCATCTTATTTAACACACTGGGCCACTAAACCTACCTCCAGTCAGGAGAATTCATCTTATTTAACACACTGGGCCACTAAACCCACCTCCAGTCAGGAGACTTTACATTATTTAACACACTGGGCCACTAAACCCACCTCCAGTCAGGAGAATTCATCTTATTTAACACACTGGGCCACTAAACCCACCTCCAGTCAGGAGAATTCATCTAATTTAACACACTGGGCCACTAAACCCACCTCCAGTCAGGAGAATTCATCTTATTTAACACACTGGGCCACTAAACCCACCTCCAGTCAGGAGAATTCATCTAATTTAACACACTGGGCCACTCAACCCACCTCCAGTCAGGAGAATTCATCTTATTTAACACACTGGGCCACTAAACCCACCTCTAGTCAGGAGACATTACATTATTTAACACACTGGGCCACTAAACCCACCTCCAGTCAGGAGACATTACATTATTTAACACACTGGGCCACTAAACCCACCTCCAGTCAGGAGACATTACATTATTTAACACACTGGGCCACTAAACCCACCTCCAGTCAGGAGAATTCATCTATTTAACACACTGGGACACTAAACCCACCTCCAGTCAGGAGAATTAATCTATTTAACACACTGGGACACTAAACCTACCTCCAGTCAGGAGAATTCATATTATTTAACACACTGGGACACTAAACCCACCTCCAGTCAGGAGAATTCATCTATTTAACACACTGGGCCACTAAACCCACCTCCAGTCAGGAGAATTCATCTATTTAACACACTGGGCCACTAAACCCACCTCCAGTCAGGTGAATTCATCTAATTTAACACACTGGGACACTAAACCCACCTCCAGTCAGGAGAATTCATCTTATTTAACACACTGGGCCACTAAACCCACCTCCAGTCAGGAGAATTCATCTAATTTAACACACTGGGACACTAAACCCACCTCCAGTCAGGAGAATTCATCTAATTTAACACACTGGGACACTAAACCCACCTCCAGTCAGGTGAATTCATCTATTTAACACACTGGGCCACTAAACCCACCTCCAGTCAGGTGAATTCATCTAATTTAACACACTGGGACACTAAACCCACCTCCAGTCAGGAGAATTCATCTATTTAACACACTGGGACACTAAACATGCCTCCAGTCAGGAGAATTCATCTATTTAACACACTGGGCCACTAAACCCACCTCCAGTCAGGAGAATTCATCTATTTAACACACTGGGACACTAAACCCACCTCCAGTCAGGAGAATTCATCTATTTAACACACTGGGCCACTAAACCCACCTCCAGTCAGGAGACTTTACATTATTTAACACACTGGGTCACTAAACCCACCTCCAGTCAGGAGAATTCATCTTATTTAACACATTGGGCCACTAAACCCACCTCCAGTCAGGAGACTTTATATTATTTAACACACTGGGCCACTAAACCCACCTCCAGTCAGGAGACTTCATATTATTTAACACACTGGGCCACTAAACCCACCTCCAGTCAGGAGACATTACATTATTTAACACACTGGGCCACTAAACCCACCTCCAGCCAGGAGAATTCATCTATTTAACACACTGGGTCACTAAACCTACCTCCAGTCAGGAGAATTCATCTATTTAACACACTGGGCCACTAAACCCACCTCCAGTCAGGAGAATTCATCTTATTTAACACACTGGGACACTAAACCTACCTCCAGTCAGGAGAATTCATCTTATTTAACACACTGGGCCACTAAACCCACCTCCAGTCAGGAGAATTCATCTTATTTAACACACTGGGCCACTAAACCCACCTCCAGTCAGGAGAATTCATCTTATTTAACACACTGGGACACTAAACCCACCTCCAGTCAGGAGAATTCATCTTATTTAACACACTGGGCCACTAAACCCACCTCCAGTCAGGAGAATTCATCTTATTTAACACACTGGGACACTAAACCCACCTCCAGTCAGGAGAATTCATCTCATTTAACACACTGGGACACTAAACCCACCTCCAGTCAGGAGAATTCATCTTATTTAACACACTGGGCCACTAAACCTACCTCCAGTCAGGAGAATTCATCTAATTTAACACACTGGGCCACTAAACCCACCTCCAGTCAGGAGAATTCATCTATTTAACACACTGGGCCACTAAACCCACCTCCAGTCAGGAGAATTCATCTTATTTAACACACTGGGCCACTAAACCTACCTCCAGTCAGGAGACATTACATTATTTAACACACTGGGCCACTAAACCCACCTCCAGTCAGGAGAATTCATCTTATTTAACACACTGGGCCACTAAACCCACCACCAGTCAGGAGACATTACATTATTTAACACACTGGGCCACTAAACCCACCTCCAGTCAGGAGAATTCATCTTATTTAACACACTGGGCCACTAAACCCACCTCCAGTCAGGAGAATTCATCTTATTTAACACACTGGGCCACTAAACCTACCTCCAGTCAGGAGAATTCATCTTATTTAACACACTGGGCCACTAAACCCACCTCCAGTCAGGAGAATTTACATTATTTAACACACTGGGCCACTAAACCCACCTCCAGTCAGGAGAATTCATCTAATTTAACACACTGGGCCACTAAACCCACCTCCAGTCAGGAGAATTCATCTAATTTAACACACTGGGCCACTAAACCCACCTCCAGTCAGGAGAATTCATCTTATTTAACACACTGGGTCACTAAACCCACCTCCAGTCAGGAGAATTCATCTAATTTAACACACTGGGCCACTCAACCCACCTCCAGTCAGGAGAATTCATCTTATTTAACACACTGGGCCACTAAACCCACCTCTAGTCAGGAGACATTACATTATTTAACACACTGGGCCACTAAACCCACCTCCAGTCAGGAGACATTACATTATTTAACACACTGGGCCACTAAACCCACCTCCAGTCAGGAGACATTACATTATTTAACACACTGGGCCACTAAACCCACCTCCAGTCAGGAGAATTCATCTTATTTAACACACTGGGACACTAAACCCACCTCCAGTCAGGAGAATTCATCTTATTTAACACACTGGGCCACTAAACCCACCTCCAGTCAGGAGAATTCATCTTATTTAACACACTGGGACACTAAACCTACCTCCAGTCAGGAGAATTCATCTAATTTAACACACTGGGCCACTTAACCCACCTCCAGTCAGGAGAATTCATCTATTTAACACACTGGGCCACTAAACCCACCTCCAGTCAGGAGAATTCATCTTATTTAACACACTGGGCCACTAAACCTACCTCCAGTCAGGAGACATTACATTATTTAACACACTGGGCCACTAAACCCACCTCCAGTCAGGAGAATTCATCTTATTTAACACACTGGGCCACTAAACCCACCACCAGTCAGGAGACATTACATTATTTAACACACTGGGCCACTAAACCCACCTCCAGTCAGGAGAATTCATCTTATTTAACACACTGGGCCACTAAACCCACCTCCAGTCAGGAGAATTCATCTTATTTAACACACTGGGCCACTAAACCCACCTCCAGTCAGGAGAATTTACATTATTTAACACACTGGGCCACTAAACCCACCTCCAGTCAGGAGAATTCATCTCATTTAACACACTGGGACACTAAACCCACCTCCAGTCAGGAGAATTCATCTAATTTAACACACTGGGACACTAAACCCACCTCCAGTCAGGAGAATTCATCTTATTTAACACACTGGGCCACTAAACCCACCTCCAGTCAGGAGAATTCATCTAATTTAACACACTGGGCCACTCAACCCACCTCCAGTCAGGAGAATTCATCTTATTTAACACACTGGGCCACTAAACCCACCTCTAGTCAGGAGACATTACATTATTTAACACACTGGGCCACTAAACCCACCTCCAGTCAGGAGACATTACATTATTTAACACACTGGGCCACTAAACCCACCTCCAGTCAGGAGACATTACATTATTTAACACACTGGGCCACTAAACCCACCTCCAGTCAGGAGAATTCATCTTATTTAACACACTGGGACACTAAACCCACCTCCAGTCAGGAGAATTCATCTTATTTAACACACTGGGCCACTAAACCAACCTCCAGTCAGGAGAATTCATCTTATTTAACACACTGGGACACTAAACCAACCTCCAGTCAGGAGAATTCATCTTATTTAACACACTGGGCCACTAAACCCACCTCCAGTCAGGAGACTTTACATTATTTAACACACTGGGACACTAAACCCACCTCCAGTCAGGAGAATTCATCTTATTTAACACACTGGGCCACTAAACCCAACTCTAGTCAGGAGACATTACATTATTTAACACACTGGGCCACTAAACCCACCTCCAGTCAGGAGACATTACATTATTTAACACACTGGGACACTAAACATGCCTCCAGTCAGGAGAATTCATCTTATTTAACACATTGGGACACTAAACCCACCTCCAGTCAGGAGAATTCATCTTATTTAACACACTGGGTCACTAAACCCACCTCCAGTCAGGATAATTCATATTATTTAACACACTGGGACACTAAACCCACCTCCAGTCAGGAGAATTCATCTTATTTAACACACTGGGCCACTAAACCCACCTCCAGCCAGGAGACTTTACATTATTTAACACACTGGGACACTAAACCAACCTCCAGTCAGGATAATTCATCTTATTTAACACACTGGGCCACTAAACCCACCTCCAGTCAGGAGAATTCATCTTATTTAACACACTGGGCCACTCAACCCACCTCCAGTCAGGAGAATTCATCTTATTTAACACACTGGGCCACTCAACCCACCTCCAGTCAGGAGACTTTACATTATTTAACACACTGGGCCACTAAACCCACCTCCAGTCAGGAGAATTTACATTATTTAACACACTGGGCCACTAAACCCACCTCCAGTCAGGAGACTTTACATTATTTAACACACTGGGCCACTAAACCCACCTCCAGTCAGGAGACTTTACATTATTTAACACACTGGGCCACTAAACCCACCACCAGTCAGGAGACTTTACATTATTTAACACACTGGGCCACTAAACCCACCTCCAGTCAGGAGAATTCATCTTATTTAACACACTGGGCCACTAAACCCACCTCCAGTCAGGAGAATTCATCTTATTTAACACACTGGGACACTAAACCAACCTCCAGTCAGGAGACATTACATTATTTAACACACTGGGCCACTAAACCCACCTCCAGTCAGGTGAATTCATCTTATTTAACACACTGGGCCACTCGTACCAGTTTGATGAGAAGTAACTTGGTCAACATGAAAAGAGAACATTGAATTGAGCCAATAGAAATCCATTCCTGCTGTGGAACTGTAAAACGAGGTGTGAAGACAATACAACTCTTCCACTGTCTGTCTGTAACCACAGAACACAACTGAATAATAAGTATTTTTCAATTATTACCCGTGTCCTACACAAACCGCAAGTCACTCACTTTCAAAATGTTTTTAGGCCCTTGAACTATAAGACCGGAGGATCACTCCAGATCAGGAATAACGAGTCTTTATATTATCAGTAGAGTAATGGAGGATCACTCCAGATCAGGAATAACGAGTCTTTATATTATCAGTAGAGTAATGGAGGATCACTCCAGATCAGGAATAACGAGTCTTTATATTATCAGTAGAGTAATGGAGGACCACTCCAGATCAGGAATAATGAGTCTTTATATTGTCAGTAGAGTAATGGAGGATCACTCCAGATCAGGAATAACGAGTCTTTATATTATCAGTAGAGTAATGGAGGATCACTCCAGATCAGGAATAATGAGTCTTTATATTATCAGTAGAGTAATGGAGGATCACTCCAGATCAGGAATAACGAGTCTTTATATTAACAGTAGAGTAATGGAGGATCACTCCAGATCAGGAATAATGAGTCTTTATATTATCAGTAGAGTAATGGAGGACCACTCCAGATCAGGAATAACGAGTCTTTATATTATCAGTAGAGTAATGGAGGATCACTCCAGATCAGGAATAACAAGTCTTTATATTATCAGTAGAGTAATGGAGGATCACTCCAGATCAGGAATAATGAGTCTTTATATTATCAGTAGAGTAATGGAGGACCACTCCAGATCAGGAATAACGAGTCTTTATATTATCAGTAGAGTAATGGAGGACCACTCCAGATCAGGAATAATGAGTCTTTATATTGTCAGTAGAGTAATGGAGGATCACTCCAGATCAGGAATAACGAGTCTTTATATTGTCAGTAGAGTAATGGAGGATCACTCCAGATCAGGAATAACAAGTCTTTATATTATCTCAGTGGAGTGAAAAATTATATTTTCGTTCAATTCAGACCGATATGATTAGTGAATTAAAATGTATTAAAGGAAACGGAACAGTCAGTTTCGCTAATGGCGTTGCTCGCCTGGTTTGACACTGTAGACGGCAAGTACAGAAAATTGTATATTCTCTATTGAGACTCACAGTTGGTGATGACTGAGAAAGAGCAGAGAATAAAGAGCGTGAAAAGGGAAGTAGGAAGTAATTCCTCATGGTGAATATGAGACAGTTGTCATGGCCAGTAGAATGTGTCTGTCTTGGGGGGTCGGGTTGAAGTAGACATGGCACTGCTCTGTCCCACAGGAGATAATGTCAGTCTCTCCTCCCTCTCCTCTCCTCTCTCCTCTCTCCTCTCCTCTCCTCTCCTCTCCTCTCCTCTCCTCTCCTCTCCTCTCCTCTCCTCTCCTCTCCTCTCCTCTCCTCTCCTCTCCTCTCCTCTCCTCTCCTCTCCTCTCCTCTCCTCTCCTCTCCTCTCCTCTCCCTTCCTCTTCCTCCTACTCTCTTCCTCTTCCTTCTCTCCTCCTCTCCTCCTCCTCTCCCTCTCCCCCTCTCCTTCTCCTCCTCCTCTCCTCTCCCTCTCCTCGTCTCTCCTCTTCCTCCTCCTCCTTTTCCTCTTCTCCTCTCCTCGTGTCCCTCTCATCTCCTCCTCCTCCTCCTCTCCTCTCCTCCTCTCCTCTTCTCCCTCTCCTCTCCTCCTCCTGCTAAGAGTCCATGTAGAGAACATTTGAAAGTGAGCGTTTAATTACTTTAGCAGAGATGTCGTCTAACAAACGTTCACAAGTGTTTTGTGAAGCCAGTGAGGACAGGAGACATGGAGTGAAGGTGATATCTTTCTGACTGTGTTAAATAGTCACTTAGAATACCATGCCTCAGCCAAAACACACCCTGAACAGCAGATCCAAAACAAGTACCTCTCACATTATTTATATTTCACTGCAGAAAAAGATCAGGGCCAATAGGTTTCATTACTGTATTTCTAATGTCTAGCGGTGACAGAATTCGTCAGGATGTGTGTCCGATAATTGATCAAGTCAGTCTCATCCTCCTTTGTTATTGTCTCTGTAGAGGCTACTTTATCACCATTTCTCAGTTCACTTTTCCCCCCCACATATCTGGCCCATTGTTTGTTTGTTTGTTTAATTTATCACTAAACCAAACTAAAGGACATTTTATGAAGCGTAGCGGCAAGAGTATTGTTTTGTTTCTCCAGAATCAAGATCGACGACGCCCATTAAACAGTCATTAGTTATAAGAAAATAATATAAGATTCTTAGTGGATCCATAGAAAGGAGTTTAAACTGTGTTTCTGTGAACTTTTATCTGTTGGACTCCTACTACATCCATCTTAATCACTTTACTAATTAGCTTTTAATTGGAAGAGAAAGTCAAAGGCCTGCAGATCAGAGGAGTACAGCTGGATGTCTCAGGAAACAAAAGGCCCAGCTTCTCTGGTGCGCTAATGGTACTTTTCACACCAGTTCTGTAGTAGTGGAGATAATATGTACCATTTTGTCAGGATTTACTGCCACGTGACCAACAGCACGACCCACATCAGAAGTAGTAGCTTACAGAAGAGAGGTAGGAGAGGGGTAGAGGGATTCTAACTTGGCTAATTGGACAAATAAAAACAGACAACTTAAAATGGCCGTCAAACCGTTCATTTTTTTCTCTCCTTTTTAGAATCAGTGTTTGCTGTCAGCTAATATAGTATTTCCTTGGATTGAACACAGCCTTAATGAGAATCTGTGACCTTTACCCTTCTCAACGGCTGTTCTTGTACACTCGCTGAGGTGGAGGAGGAGGGATTGAGGAGGAGGAGGACAGAGGGATGGAATGATGGAGGTAGAGGGATGGAGGTGGACGGATGGAGTCTTAGTCAAATGCATACCTAAGAATCTGGGAGTCTCTGGAGGAATACATTACGCTCTGAACCGACGTCTGAGAAGACTCTGCTTGGCTTCTCACAGGAGGGAGGGAGGCGTAAACAGCTGAGGGCTGTAGATCGTAGGTGACAGAGAGAGAGTTATGCACAATGGGAAATAGAAAACATGGCTGTTGGCTGAGCAGCAGAAAAGGAGGCTAGGAGGCTGGGAGGCTGGGATGCTGGGAGGCTGGGAAGCTAGGAGGCTGGGAAGCTAGGAGGCTGGGAAGCTAGGAGGCTAGGAGGCTAGTAGGCTGGCAGTCTGGGAAGCTAGGAGGCTGGGAAGCTAGGAGGCTAGGAGGCTAGTAGGCAGGCAGTCTGGGAAGCTAGGAGGCTGGCAGTCTGGGAAGCTAGGAGGCTGGGAGGCTGGCAGTCTGGGAAGTTAGGAGGCTGGGAGACTGGGAAGCTGGCAGTCTGGGAAGCTAGGAGGCTAGGAGGCTGGGAGGCTGGCAGTCTGGGAAGCAAGAAGGCAAGGAGGCTCGGCGACAAGGAGGCTGGGAGACTAGGAGGCTAGGAGGCTGGGAGACAAGGAAGCTGGGAGACTAGGAAGCTGGGAGGCCAGGCTCCACATGGTCCACATGGCCTGAGGCTGGATGTGGAGGATGAGTGGAGAGAAGGGGGCGAGCCGGCAGGGTGAGACTTGAGTGGCCTCTTACAATCCGACACTTGGAGTTATGAAACGTACTGTCAGCATATGATGAATAAGGGCCTCAAAGTGGCTTTGTAATGAACAACAAAGGACAACAACATCAACAACAACATAACAAACAAACAAAAAAATAATTAAAAAAATGTCTCAGACCAGCGAGACACAGCCAAAGGGTTCATCCCAAATGGCCCCCTATTCCCTACATAGTGCACTAGTTTTATCCCGAGCC
The DNA here is from genome assembly GCF_016432855.1 of Salvelinus namaycush. Classification (NCBI taxonomy): domain Eukaryota; kingdom Metazoa; phylum Chordata; class Actinopteri; order Salmoniformes; family Salmonidae; genus Salvelinus; species Salvelinus namaycush. Next base: position 24,595,945 of record NC_052344.1, on the reverse strand, counting down.
CTATGAGGAATAGGTTGCTATTTGGGATGCCAACACAGTCATACTGTTAGAGAAAAGTGGCCACTAATGCAGAACAGAACCAAGCAGCCGTTTGACGGAACAACTGAAGGAATTCACGGACCGTTTTGGTGGAGTAAAACCTCAAACAGAAATGGAATGTGTCCCAAATGACACCCTATTCCCAATATAGAGCACTACCAGCCTGGTCAAATGTAGTGTCCTATAAAGGAAACAGGCTGCCATTTGGGACACAGATATGGAAATACCCTAACCCCCAGGTCACCTAGCTAGAGGGAGCCACCGGGCCCAGTCTGGACTCCCCGCTGGGCTACTTAGCGCCTGAATAAAAGACAGGCCACCCTGCCTGATTGAACACATGGACACATAATGAAACAAGTTGTAAGAATTGTAAATTAGTAGCACCCCAGTACAGTAAGTGAATGAGTTCTTCTGGGTAAAAGGCTGTTTGTGTTCATGTAGACTCATCGGATGGTTGTATCATTACAGGATGAAAAAATCCTGTATCATTACAGGATGATACAGAGGATGGTTGTGTCATTACAGGATGATACAGAGGATGGTTGTATCATTACAGGATGATACAGAGGATGGTTGTATCATTACAGGATGATACAGAGGATGGTTGTGTCATTACAGGATGATACAGAGGATGGTTGTAACATTACAGGATGATACAGAGGATGGTTGTAACATTACAGGATGATACAGAGGATGGTTGTATCATTACAGGATGATACAGAGGATGGTTGTAACATTACAAGATGATACAGAGGATGGCTGTATCATTACAGGATGATACAGAGGATGGTTGTATCATTACAGGATGATACAGAGGATGGTTGTGTCATTACAGGATGATACAGAGGATGGTTGTGTCATTACAGGATGATACAGAGGCTGGCTGTGTCATTACAGGATGATACAGAGGATGGTTGTGTCATTACATGATGATACAGAGGATGGTTGTGTCATTACATGATGATACAGAGGATGGTTGTGTCATTACAGGATGATACAGAGGATGGTTGTATCATTACAGGATGATACAGATGATGGTTGTATCATTATAGGATGATACAGAGGATGGTTGTATCATTACAGGATGATACAGAGGATGGTTGTAACATTACAGGATGATACAGAGGATGGTTGTGTCATTACAGGATGATACAGAGGATGGTTGTGTCATTACAGGATGATACAGAGGATGGTTGTATCATTACAGGATGATACAGAGGATGGTTGTATCATTACAGGACGATACAGAGGATGGTTGTATCATTACAGGATGATACAGAGGATGGTTGTATCATTACAGGACGATACAGAGGATGGTTGTATCATTACAGGATGATACAGAGGATGGTTGTGTCATTGCAGGATGATACAGAGGATGGTTATATCATTACAGGATGATACATAGGATGGTTGTATCATTACAGGATGATACAGAGGATGGTTGTATCATTACAGGATGATACAGAGGATGGTTGTATCATTACAGGATGATACAGAGGATGGTTGTATCATTACAGGATGATACAGAGGATGGTTGTATCATTACAGGATGATACAGAGGATGGTTGTATCATTACAGGATGATACAGAGGATGGTTGTATCATTACAGGATGATACAGAGGATGGTTGCATCATTACATGATGATACAGAGGATGTTGTAACATTACAGGATGATACAGAGGATGGTTGTGTCATTACATGATGATACAGAGGATGGTTGTAACATTACAGGATGATACAGAGGATGGTTGTATCATTACAGGATGATACAGAGGATGGTTGTGTCATTACAGGATGATACAGAGGATGGTTGTGTCATTACAGGATGATACAGAGGCTGGCTGTGTCATTACAGGATGATACAGAGGATGGTTGTGTCATTACATGATGATACAGAGGATGGTTGTGTCATTGCAGGATGATACAGAGGATGGTTGTATCATTACAGGATGATACAGAGGATGGTTGTGTCATTACAGGATGATACAGAGGATGGTTGTGTCATTACAGGGTGATACAGAGGATGGTTGTATCATTACAGGATGATACAGAGGATGGTTGTATCATTACATGATGATACAGAGGATGGTTGTGTCATTACATGATGATACAGAGGATGGTTGTGTCATTGCAGGATGATACAGAGGATGGTTTTATCATTACAGGATGATACAGAGGATGGTTGTATCATTACAGGATGATACAGAGGCTGGTTGTATCATTACAGGATGATACAGAGGATGGTTTTATCATTACAGGATGATACAGAAGATGGTTGTATTATTACAGGATGATACAGAGGATGGTTTTATCATTACAGGATGATACAGAGGATGGTTGTATTATTACAGGATGATACAGAGGATGGTTGTATCATTACAGGATGATACAGAGGATGGTTGTAACATTACAGGATGATACAGAGGATGGTTGTATCATTACAGGATGATACAGAGGATGGTTGCATCATTACAGGATGATACAGAGGATGGTTGTAACATTACAGGATGATACAGAGGATGGTTGTATCATTACAGGATGATACAGAGGATGGTTGTATCGTTACAGGATGATACAGAGGCTGGTTGTATCATTACAGGATGATACAGAGGATGGTTGTATCATTACAGGATGATACAGAGGATGATTGTAACATTACAGGATGATACAGAGGATGGTTGTATCATTACAGGATGATACAGAGGATGGTTGTATCATTACAGGATGATACAGAGGATGGTTGTATCATTACAGGATGATACAGAGGATGGTTGTAACATTACAGGATGATACAGAGGATGGTTGTATCATTACAGGATGATACAGAGGCTGGTTGTATCATTACAGGACGATACAGAGGATGGTTGAGGAGTGTGGATCCACAAAGGGTCAAGAGAGGTACTTGTCTCACAATCTCTCAATACTTACAGGTGTGTATGTCTGTGTGGATGGACTTTCTATATACGCAGATGGAGAACTGTGGAACTCAGCCTGATGTGTCCCCACTTGAGTTAGTTTTCCAGTGCAGCGGCTGGTAAGATGCCTCGGGAGGGTGGTCGTGTGGGTTTTGAGAGGCAGAGGTCCTGGGTTCGAGTCAAGAGGAAGTGGTAGTTGCTAAGCAGGTAGCGTGACGTCCTTTACACACGTGCAGGTCAGTATTTGTGTCAACTTGTGGCATGGTAAGTGATTGTATGAACACATTCAGACAGTGTGCACCTCAACATATTCATATTTTTTGATTAAACTTTATTTAACTAGGCAAGTCAGTAAAAAACTCATTCTTATTTACAATGACAGCCTAACCCCGGTCAAACCCTAACCCGGACGACGCTGGGGCAATTGCGCGCTGTGCTATGGGAATCCCAATCACGGCTGTTTGTGATACAGTCTGGAATTGAACCAGGGTCTGTAGTGACACCACTAGCACTAAGATGCAGTGCCATGGACCGCTGCGCCACTCCGGGAACATTTACACCGTAGTTAAAGGAATCAAACTGAATTGAATCAAGGTATGTAAATCATTTCAAACAATCGATTGACTCCAGCATAAGAAGGGTTAAGATGCTCTCCGTTGATTTTCCATCGAAATTGCCTTTTTCAGAGCAAAAAAAGAAATAGTTCCATGTCACGTAAATAGCCAACGTAATAACAGGTCTCTCTCACACACACAGAGGGAAAATTACATCGCAGTTCTGTTTCCATTTATTTGTCACTAGATAATGGCAGGAAATCAAACAGAGACATTTCCATATTCATCTCGTTCTATTTGCTGTTCTCCGATGCGTTTGTATCTCCGTGTCACTTCCTCTTTGTGTTGTCCCCTGTACCCTTTGAAACAGGTTTTTGGGGGATGATTGCATCTTGTCAAGTTTTCTACTTGACAAATAACAAATGCTCTCATAGCTGGGATATCTTTTTGTCCCAAAATGAAAGATGTGTCACAGGATGTATGTGTCCCAGATGGCACCATATTCCCTATATAGTGCACTACTTTAGACCAGAGCCCTATTCCCTATATAGTGCACTACATTAGACCAGAGCCCTATTCCCTATATAGTGCACTACATTAGACCAGAGCTCTTTTCCCTATATATAGTGTATTACTTTAGACCAGAGCCCTATTCCCTATATAGTGCACTACTTTAGACCAGAGTCCTATTCCCTATGTAGTAGGGAATAGGATGCTTCCCATCCAACCTGACAAAGCTTGAGAGGATCTGCAGAGAAGAATGGGAGAAACTCCCAAAATACAGGTGAGCCAAGCTTGTGGCGTCATACCCAAGAAGACTCAAGGCTGTAATCGCTGCCAAAGTTGTTTCAACAAAGTCCTGAGTAAAGGGTCTGAATACTTATGTAAAAGTTATATTTCCTTAATTTAAAAAACTAAAAACCAGTTTTTGCTTTGCCATTATGAGGTATTGTGATGTCATTATGGGGTATTGTGATGTCATTACGGGGTATTGTGATGTCATTATGGGGTATTGTGATGTCATTATGGGGTATTGTGTGTAGATTGATGAGGAAAAAAACTATTTCATCCATTTTAGAATAAGGCTGTAATGTAACAAAATGTGGAACAAGTAAAGGGGTCTGAATACTTTCTGAATGCACTGTATAGTGCACTCCTTTTTAATAGAGCCCTATGGGCCCTGGTCAAATGCAGTGCACTATATAGGGCGGCAGATAGCCTAGTAGTTAGAGTGTTGGGCCAGTAACCGAAAGGTTGCTAGATTGAATCCCCGAGCTGACAAGGAAAACATTTGTTGTTCTGCCCCTGAACAAGGCAGTTAACCCACTGTTCCTGGGCTAACATTGTAAATAAGAATTTCTTCTTAACTGACTTGCCTAGTTAAATAAAGGTTAAATAAAAAATATATGACATAGGGTGTTGTTTGGGAATGCTGCCATCTATCCACGGTTTCTGGTTAGGGTAGGTTATAATAGTCACAGTGGGTACAACATCTCCTATACACTTCCTGATAAACTCAGTCCCCGTATCAGTGTATTCGTCAATGTTATTCTCTGAAGCTTCCCGGAACATATCCCAGTCCGCGTGATCAAAACAATCTTGAAGCGTGGATTCCGATTGGTCAAACCAGTGTTGAATAGTCCTTGCACGGGTACTTCCTGTTTGAGTTTCTGCCTATAGGAAGGGAGGAGCAAAATGGAGTCGTGATCAGATTTGCCGAAGACAGGGCATCCTGTAGGCATCCCGGTAGTTGGAGTAGCAGCGGTCGAGTGTTTTAGCAGCGCGAGTTCTACAGTCAATGTGTTGGTAGAACTTCGGTAGCGTTTTCCTCACATTTGCTTTGTTAAAATCCTCAGCTACAATAAATGCACCCTCAGGATATGTGAAGTTCTCTGAGGGCCGTCGTGGTATCGGCATGAGGGGGAATATACACGGCTGTGACTTTAACTGAATTCTCTTGGGAGGTAATACAGTAGGCATTTGACTGTGAGGTCCTCTATCTCTGCTATGCAGACACATCTTTCATTCATTTTGTATTTTCTGTCTTTTTTTTTGTAATGAATACCATCAATTTTAAATACCATGACATCACGCATCCCATTGGAACGTCATATTATCAGCGATTATCTCTAATTCTCTCCTACTCTCTTTCTTTCTCTCTCTCGGAGGACCTGAGCCCTAGGACCATACGTCAGGACTACCGGGCATGATGACTCCTTGCTGTCCCCAGTCCACCTGGCCTTGCTGCTATTCCAGTTTCAACTGTTCTGCCTGCGGTTATGGAACCCCTACCTGTCCCAGACCTGCTGTTTTCAACTCTTAATGATCGGCTATGAAAGCCAACTGACATTTATTCCTGATTATTATTTGACCATGCTTGTCACTTATGAACATTTTGAACATCTTGGCCATGTTCTGTTATAATCTCCACCCGGCACAGCCAGAAGAGGACTGGCCACCCCTCATAGCCTGGTTCCTCTCTAGGTTTCTTCCTAGGTTTTGGCCTTTCTAGGGAGTTTTTCCTAGCCACCGTGCTTCTACACCTGCATTGCTTGCTGTTTGGGGTTTTAGGCTGGGTTTCTGTACAACACTTCGAGATATTAGCTGATGTACGAAGGGCTATATAAAATAAACTTGATTTGATGATTATCAGGCGGGATTAAATCCAACAATCAAAAAACAACACCAGAAGAAGACACAAAAGCTGGGCTGACACTTGGTTAACGTAGTGAGCACTGTCTTTTCCTACAGAACTTCTGAATGTGGGTCAATTCATTCCATGTCTAATGTAGCGCGGCCAGGGGCCACATCACCACGTTAGCACACGGAGGCTAAACGGATCCCCTCTGTGGCTCATTAAGCCGGTTGGTGTGTGTCCACGGCCAGCGCTAGGCTCAAACCTCGCCCGCGACCCGCCGCGACCCTATCATGGTCCTTTCACGGCCAAGCAGCAGCAAGCGAGAGACGATCGCTCATTTTCTGCCTCACTGCGTTGCGTTTAGCCCAAATCGAGCTCTGACGGTCGGTCAGCGCTTTGCTACACAGCGCTCGTTCCCAAGTCCATTACCTCAGAAACGGAGGAATGTTTTAAAGGTGACACACATGCGCGGGTTGGCAGAGAAAAATGCTTCATCATCAGGTGAATTAGCTGTCAGAAAAGCGGCCAGGCGTCCTATCTATCTTTTTTTTTCTTCTGTGTTTGAACGTATTGTAAGGCAAGACAAGGCGAGGCCCTTTTCTGTAGCATAATTTCAATTTGTTCCGGTACAAAGGTAATGACGCCTCGCTGAATTAAACGAACATTAATTATACCATCCATATCAGAGCAGCTAAGCTTTACCTCAGGGCCCTCAGTCTCCCCTCAGGAGGGTGTCGTAAGACTGCTGTCTCATCAGGTGCACTCCTACTATCCTACCAAATATCACCCTGTTCCCTCTGTAGTGCACTGCTTTAGACCAGAGCCCACCCCGTTCCCTCTGTAGTGCACTGCTTTAGACCAGAGCCCACCCCGTTCCCTCTGTAGTGCACTGCTTTAGACCAGAGCCCACCCCGTTCCCTCTGTAGTGCACTGCTTTAGACCAGAGCCCACCCCGTTCCCTCTGTAGTGCACTGCTTTAGACCAGAGCCCACCCCATTCCCTCTGTAGTGCACTGCTTTAGACCAGAGCCCACCCCGTTCCCTCTGTAGTGCACTGCTTTAGACCAGAGCCCACCCCGTTCCCTCTGTAGTGCACTGCTTTAGACCAGAGACCACCCTGTTCCCTCTGTAGTGCACTGCTTTAGACCAGAGCCCACCCCGTTCCCTCTGTAGTGCACTGCTTTAGACCAGAGCCCACCCCGTTCCCTCTGTAGTGCACTGCTTTAGACCAGAGCCCACCCCGTTCCCTCTGTAGTGCACTGCTTTAGACCAGAGCCCACCGCGTTCTCTCTGTAGTGCACTGCTTTAGACCAGAGCCCACCCCGTTCCCTCTGTAGTGCACTGCTTTAGACCAGAGCCTACCCTGTTCCCTCTGTAGTGCACTGCTTTAGACCAGAGCCCACCCCGTTCCCTCTGTAGTGCACTGCTTTAGACCAGAGCCCACCCTGTTCCCTCTGTAGTGCACTGCTTTAGACCAGAGCCCACGCCGTTCCCTCTGTAGTGCACTGCTTTAGACCAGAGCCCACCCCGTTCCCTCTGTAGTGCACTGCTTTAGACCAGAGCCCACCGCGTTCCCTCTGTAGTGCACTGCTTTAGACCAGAGCCCACCCCGTTCCCTCTGTAGTGCACTGCTTTAGACCAGAGCCCACCCCGTTCCCTCTGTAGTGCACTGCTTTAGACCAGAGCCCACCCCGTTCCCTCTGTAGTGCACTGCTTTAGACCAGATCCCTCTATGAAGGGAACAGATTCAATTAAATATTTTTTCATTGTCTTTTTTTCACAGATGTTTTTGTTGCTGTTTTACCTCTGATAGGAATAGATTCATGAGGAAGAAAAGAGAGACGTGGCATAAGGCCAGACATAACGTGAAACACACACTGTCATGAGGGGAGAAAACTATGACAGCCAAGGTGCCATTTTGGGGACACATCCCTATCCTCCATGGTTCATCCCAAACACAGAGAGTGTATAGTTAGTGGATTGGATAGTGTTATTGTTAAATGGATGAAAGAGAATCACGAATTGTTAGTTTGCCCCTGGATCAAAGATTCCCTGCTATAGAGTTGATCTGGTGTCAACTATAACCCTGTAGTCAAGCTTGATCAAACACACATGCTTTAGTGGGGTGCAGGGCCAGGAACAAGTCACTATAAAATTAATAACAAACAAACAACATCTCCATCCTGCAGGTCAAATGCCCAGATGGAAATGGTCCCCTAATGTTGTGTCCTGGTCTCCTGGAGGTTTTGTGTAGTTCCTGGTTTGTCCTGGGGATGTCTCCGAGGACATTTTTAGGATGTTGTCTCCTGGAGGTTTTGTGTAGTTCCTGGTTTGTCCTGGGGATGTCTCCGAGGACATTTTTAGGATGTTGTTTTATGGTCTCCTGGAGGATTTGTGTAGTTCCTGGTTTGTCCTGGGGATGTCTCCGAGGACATTCTTCGGATGTTGTCTCATGGACCCCTGGAGATTTTTGTCTAGTTCCTGGTTTGTCCCGATGGACGTCACCTGATGGCCTTAAATAAACACGAAGAAAAAAAACATTCTACCTAGGTCACCTGGACCCTATTTTCATTACCCATCACCCCTTGTTAATGTTACCAGGCCCATCAAGACTCTGATTGGTGAACCACTCACAGCTGTTTGTCTTTTGGCAAACAGTGAATTTCAACTTAGATATTTGACATACAGTAATTATTACTTAACATGTCCTCACCTGGGATTTGAACTCACAACCTCTTGGTTCACGGCAATCTTGCTGCTATTTGCACATCAAAGTAAATCTCAGCTCTGTTAAAAAAAATGCACTCAAGAAAAACGATTATATTTATCATAGAATAATCTGCCTCGCCAACATTAGACAACTATTCTAAAAAATCATAGATAGATTAACTGATGACTAAAATAGCAGTGCGGATGGTACTCTTTTGTTAAGTGCAGAGATGTATTATTGGTAAATGAATGTGTAGAGGACTTCTGAAACTCTACAGACTCACAGCATACTTCAAATCCAGAGGTTGTGAGTTCAAATACCAGGTGGGATCATATTGAAAAGTCAGTACTGAGTAATCATGTCAAATGTAATCATATTGTCATTGATTAAAGATGTTAACGCTACATTAGCCGAACAGCGTACTACTTACCTTAAAACCCACAAACCATTTCAAGACTTTACTTATAATCAGGGAAGCTTCAGGGGATCATGAGACAACGTCCAAAAACGTACTCAGGGACATCCCCGAGACAAATCAGGAACTATACAAAACCTCCAGGGCACCATGACACAACGTCCCAAGAACATCCTAAAAACATCTTGCAGGATGTCCCCAGGTCAAACCGGGAGCTAGATAAAGCTCCCCCCCAGAAAACGTTCCGTTGAGACCCAAAGTCCTAAGGCCTAGTAAAATGAACGTTCTAAATAGGTCCTGACATGGTCCTCAGTGAGGTCCTGGGAACTTACAGGGAACTAGACAAAGGTCCCCCTAAAGAACATTCCCTTGGGACCATCATGTATCAGAACGTTCCCAGAACGTCAGAGGGATAATGTCCTCAGGACATCTCTGTTGTCTGGGAATAACCTTGTGTTATAATATCAGCATTGTCCTCAGCTTTCCTCCAGAAGTCCAAGGTGTCGTTGTTACAGGGTTAGACTGCTAATTATTTTCATTTGTTTCTTTGTTTTGTCTTTCATTATAATCTCTTTGTCAGAACTTTTTCTAGTTTGACAAGAATATGAACGGAAAATGAGCTTTCGACATTGTTTAGTGACTGTTTTGGACTATTTTTTTCTCTAACCCATATAAAAACATATTGCACTAGCAAGGCAATGGACCTAATCACCACTCAAGACAATTCACTGCATTTCTCAAAATAAACCGTTCCTGCAACCATACATCCCTCCCATCTGACCTCCCAAATTCCCCCAGGACCTCGTCGTTAGGGAGGGTAAAAGCAGACTGATGAGGGTTTCAGGTATCGAGGGAGATCAAGGCATCCTTGATGTGAGAAATGTGAACCAGTTTTTCCCCCACCCAAAATTCCAAGGATGTGTCCCAATAATCTCACCTTCCTCCTGAAGTATGCACTTGTTCCCTACAAGCGTTCCCACTAGGCAAAAACTGGTTGAATCAATGTTGTTTTCATGTTATTTCATCCCCCCCAAAAATTCTGTGACGTTGAATGAATGTAGGAAACTGATTTGGATTTGAAAAAAAGTCATCAACGTAAGGGAATTTCATATTTGTTTTTACGCAACTTTTAACCTAATTCCAATGACGGGTTAACATTGTGGGTTGATTTCACGTTGAATTCACGTTAGTTGACAACTAAAACCAAATGTAAAATCAAACTAGACGTTGAACTGACGTCTGTACCCAGTGGTTTGGGGTGGTGTCGGCATGGGGCTAGAGAGAGTGTCTACATACCAGTCATTTACTTTTAAATCAGTGAAGGGAAGTGAACAAGTGCACACTTCAGGAGAAAGGAGAGATTATTGTGACCGGCCCCAGCTCTGCCAGATATTTGGTGTTCCAGTCACACACAGGTGGAGTGGCTCCCTGTTTGCTGATGAATACATTCATGTGACATTAGGACCTTGTTAAGGCCTGTGAGTAAACACAGCCTCATTATTCAGGGCAGGAAGTTGCATCGTCAGCCCTAAACAAGGCAGGAAGTAATTAATACCTGTTTTCAGAGAGAGAGCGAGAAAGAGGTAGCAAATGTCACTCTGACCTTTTTTGTCATGGATCTCTCTCTCTCTCTCTCTCTCTCTCTCTCTCTCTCTCTCTCTCTCTCTCTCTCTCTCTCTCTCTCTCAATTCAATTCAATTCAATTGACTTTATTGACATGGCAAGTTCATTATTACTTACATTGTCAAAGTATACATATCGAAAAATCAAAATCAAATATATATGTATATATATACAAAATATATATATATTTATATATAAATAAATGGTGGGACCAACAGCAATAATAACAGTAGTAGTGGACATGGGATTACCATTAACAACAACTACAACAACAATATTAATCAGAACAACAATAAATTAAAGCAACAGTAGTAGACCAGTGTTAATATGACTTGAGAAGACATATGACCTGGTATGAAAGACAAAACAAAACTAAGCTAAATGGGAAATATTATCAACATTACTTTGCATTTTTCACTGGCTGTCCCTCAGGTTGTGGCAGGAGGACACATATTTGGCTGCCAAAACTGCACATTTTGGCTTTTCACCCAATAAATATTTGATTTTTTCTTCATCTTTTATAGTTTCAAATTCTTTGTATTGAGTTATAATTTTGGGAAAGAAATATGCTCTTAGGTCTGAGTATTTGTCACAGTGTAGTAGGAAATGCACCTCTGTCTCTACCTCTCCCCTGGAGCAGAGTGAGCACAGCCTGTCCTCTCTGGGCAGCCAGGTTTGTCTGTGACGACCGGTCTCTATAGCCAGACTGCTCACTGAGTCTGTACCTAGTCAATGTTTTCCTCAGTTTTCTATCAGTCACAGTGGTCAGATAGTCTGCCACCATGTACTGTCTGTTTAGAGCCAAATAGCATTGAAGTTTACTTTGATTTTTTGTGGTGTCTTTCCAATAGGTGATATATTTTTCTTTTTGTTTTGTGATGATTTGGTTGGGCCAGATTTTCTGAGGGCTGTCCCGAGGCTCTATGGGGTTGGTTTGGGTTGGTGAACTGAGCCTCAGAACCAGCTGGCTGAGGGGACTCTTCTCTGGTTTCATCTCTTGACATTGTAGAGCTGTGTGATGGAATGTTTTAGGGTCACTTGTTTTTAGATGGTTGTAAAATTTGATGGCTCTTTTTTCTATTCGAATGAGGAGGGGGTATTGGCCCAATTCTGCCCTACATGCGTTATTTGGAGTTTTTCTTTGTACTTGCAATACAGTCTTGCAAAACTCTGCATGCAATATTTCAGTTGGATGTTTGTCCCATTTAGTAAATTCATTATTAGAGAGTGGACCCCATACTTCACTGCCATATAGAGCAATTGGTTCTATAACTGATTGAAAAATTTTGAGCCAGATTCTAATTGGAATTTCAATTTTGATGTTCCTTTTAATGGCATAGAATGCTCTTCTTGCTTTGTCTCTCAGCTCATTCACAGCCATGTGAAAGCTACCTGTGTTGCTGATATTTAGTCCTAGATATGTGTAGTTTTTGGTGTGTTCTAATAGAACTGTGTCCAAATAGAATTTATATTTGTCATCCTTATTTCCCGACCTTTTTTGGAATATCATTATATTTGTTTTTTTTAGGTTAACGGTCAGAGCCCAGGTCTGACAGAACCTGTGAAGACGATCTAGGTGCTGCTGTAACCCCTCTTTAGTGGGAGACAGCAGCACCAGGTCATCTGCGTACAGCAGACACTTGATTTCAGTGTTGTGTAGGGTGATACCAGGTGCTGCCGATTCTTCTAATGTTTTTGCCAATTCATTAATGTAGATGTTAAATAATGTTGGACTTATTGGGCAGCCCTGTTTCACTCCACGCCCCTGAGAGAAGAAGTCTGTTTGCTTGTTGCCAATTTTAACCGCACATTTGTTTTTAGTGTACATTGATTTAATAAAATCATATGTTTTCCCTCCAATACCACTTTCTATTAGTTTATAAAAAAGACCTTCGTGCCAAATTGAATCAATGCTTTCTTGAAATCTACAAAACACGAGTAGATTTTGCCTTTGTTTTGGTTAACTTGTTTATCAATTAGAGTGTGGAGGGTGTAAATGTGGTCTGTTGTACGATAATTTTTTAGAAATCCAATCTGGCTTCTGCTCAGGACGTTGTGTTCGTCAAGGAAATGATGTAGTCTGCTATTTATAATACTGCAGAGAATTTTCCCCAAGTTGCTGTTAACGCAAATTCCTCTGTAATTATTTGGGTCAAATTTGTCTCCATATTTATAGATTGGTGTGATCAATCCCTGGTTCCAAATATCGGGGAAAATACCTGCAGTGAGGATAATGTTGAAGAGTTTGAGTATAGCCAATTTGAATTTGTGGTCTGTATATTTGATCATTTCATTTAAAATACCATCAGCACCACAGGCCTTTTTGGGTTGGAGATTGCATAATTCAAGGATTTGTAATTTTTCTTGTATATCTTTTTGTTCTGGGCTCTTTGTTATATTGCTGTAGAGGTTTGCAAAGTGATTTCTCCACATATCCCCATTTTGGATAGCCAATTCTTCATGATGAGGTTTGTTTAATTTATTCCAATTCTCCCAGAAGTGGTTTGATTCTATGGATTCCTCAATTCCAACCAGCTGATTTCTAATGTGCTGTTCCTTTTTTGTTCTTAGGGTGCGTTTGTATTGCTTCAGTGTTTCCCCATATTGAAGGCGTATATTTTTGTTGTCTGGTTCTCTGTGTTTTTGATTAGATATATTTCTCAATGACTTTCTTAGATTTTTGCAATCATTATCAAACCATTTTTCATTATCTGTTATTTTTGGTTTGCTCTTATGCTTCTTTAGATTAGCTAAGGAGGCTAATTTGTCAAATATAAAGTTTATGTTCCTAACGGCCAAATTTACACCTTCATTGCTGAAGGAGAATGTTAAGGCTAAAAAGTTGTCCAGGAGAGATTGTATTTTTTGGCTACTAATTGCTTTTTGGTAGATGTCTGTACTGTTTGCACTCCATCTATAGGCCTGTTTAGTACCATGTAATTTATTGGGCCGTGATGCTTCATGGTTGGGTTCTGCTCTTCTCAGATACACTGTGATTTTACTGTGGTCTGATAGAGGTGTTAGTGGGCTGACTGTGAAGGCTCTGAGAGACTCTGGGTTTAGGTCGGTGAGGAAGTAGTCTACAGTGCTGCTGCCAAGGGATGAGCTCTCCCTCTCTCTCTCTCTCTCTCTCTCTCTCTCTCTCTCT
>NC_052344.1:24528523-24576802 GCF_016432855.1 Salvelinus namaycush | reverse complement strand
CTCGCTTGCACTATTTTTCGAGGCCATTAAATTGAATCAGAAAATATGCTTTTGTTTAACCTTACCCTTAAAGTAATTTTCTGTGCAGATGAGAGAACATTATTACATTTTATAAGAGAATCCTTTAATATTACAATTCTCTGTAAAATTGAAAACCGTTTCTTTGGCCTTCGGTATATATATATATATATATCAGGTGTGATATATTCCACATAGTTTTCAGCATGACTGTTTTTCCCAACGGAAGAGACACACAATTCAAAACATTATGTTGTTTTCTGAAACAAACATTCATCCACAGCCGTCCCCTTGAGAGAAGGCAGTCAGTCCGTCTCTACTCTTCACGTCTTTCACTCAATGTCCAAGATGTCCTTCTTACTGTCTAACTAGGTATGAAGACTGGAAAGCCTTGAGAGCATTATGAATATTGAGCCCTATGTGATTATGAATGCCTCTCATAACAGCGGTGACAGTCATACTGATGGGCCCGGCCTAGATTGTGTCCGGGCACAGCGATGCGTGAAGTATTCCATCTGATTAGGAACAATACCAATACCAGCCAAGTCAGCAGCTAGGAGATAAATGCAGTGATTTCACTTAATTGACTTTGGTTGAGAGGATCATGTTGGGAGTTCATCATGACTAATGGATCAGCCTACATTCAGGCCCTCTATCTGCACAACCAAAAAAACTCATCACAGTCTGTAATGATCTGGCTCTAACTCCTCCCCTTCTCAACTCATCACAGTCTGTAATGATCTGGCTCTAACTCCTCCCCTTCTCAACTCATCACAGTCTGTAATGATCTGGCTCTAACTCCTCCCCTTCTCAACTCATCACAGTCTGTAATGATCTGGCTCTAACTCCTCCCCTTCTCAACTCATCACAGTCTGTAATGATCTGGCTCTAACTCCTCAACTCATCACAGTCTGTAATGATCTGGCTCTAACTCCTCCCTCTCAACTCATCACAGTCTGTAATGATTTGGCTCTAACTCCTCCCCTTCTCAACTCATCACAGTCTGTAATGATGGCTCTAACTCCTCCCCTTCTCAACTCATTACAGTCTGTAATGATCTGGCTCTAACTCCCCCCTTCTCAACTCATCACAGTCTGTAATGATCTGGCTCTAACTCCTCCCCTTCTCAACTCATCACAGTCTGTAATGATCTGGCACTAACTCCTCCCCTTCTCAACTCATCACAGTCTGTAATGATCTGGCTCTAACTCCTCCCCTTCTCAACTCATCACAATCTGTAATGATCTGGCTCTAACTCCTCCCCTTCTCAACTCACACAGTCTGTAAGATATCTGGCTCTAACTCCTCCCCTTCTCAACTCATCACAGTCTGTAATGATCTGGCACTAACTCCTCCCCTTCTCAACTCATCACAGTCTGTAATGATCTGGCTCTAACTCCTCCCCTTCTCAACTCATCACAGTCTGTAATGATCTGGCACTAACTCCTCCCCTTCTCAACTCATCACAGTCTGTAATGATCGGCTCTAACTCCTCCCCTTCTCAACTCATCACAATCTGTAATGATTGGCTCTAACTCCTCCCTTCTCAATCATCACAGTCTGTAATGATCTGGCACTAACTCCTCCCCTTCTCAACTCATCACAGTCTGTAATGATCTGGCTCTAACTCCTCCCCTTCTCAACATCACAGTCTGTAATGATCTGGCTCTAACTCCTCCCCTTCTCAACTCATCACAGTCTGTAATGATCTGCTCTAACTCCTCCCCTTTCAACTCATTACAGTCTGTAATGATCTGGCTCTAACTCCTCCCCTTCTCAACTCATCACAGTCTGTAATGATCTGGCACTAACTCCTCCCCTTCTCAACTCATCACAGTCTGTAATGATCTGGCTCTAACTCCTCCCCTTCTCAACCCCCTGTACGGTTCCCTCTCCTTGAATTGAGTGATTGTAGAGGTCCTGATTAAGGAAGGGGACTGACTGAGTGACTGTAGGAGTGTTGACAGAGGCAGGGGACTGACTGAGTGACTGTAGGGGTGTTGGCAGAGGAAGGGGACTGACTGAGTGACTGTAGGGGTGTTGATAGAGATAGAGAGACTGACTGAGTGACTGTAGTAGTGTTGACAGAGGAAAGAGAACTGACTGAGTGACTGTAGGGGTGTTGATAGAGATAGAGGGACTGACTGAGTGACTCTAGGGGTGTTGATAGAGATAGAGGGACTGACTGAGTGACTGTAGGGGTGTTGACAGAGGAAGGGGACTGACTGAGTGACTGTAGGGGTGTTGACAGAGGAAGGGGGACTGACTGAATGACTGTAGGGGTGTTGACAGAGGAAGGGGACTGACTGAGTGACTGTAGGGGTGTTGACAGAGGAAGGGGGACTGACTGAGTGACTGTAGGGGTGTTGACAGAGGAAGGGGACTGACTGAGTGACTGTAGGGGTGTTGACAGAGGAAGGGGGACTGACTGAGTGACTGTAGGGGTGTTGACAGAGGAAGGGGACTGACTGAGTGACTGTAGGGGTGTTGACAAAGAAAGGTGGACTGACTGAGTGACTGTAGGGGTGTTGACAGAGAAAGGGGGACTGACTGAGTGACTGTAGGGGTGTTGACATAGGAAGGGGGACTGACTGAGTGACTGTAGGGGTGTTGACAGAGAAAGAGTGACTGCCTGAGTGACTGTAGGGGTGTTGACAGAGGAAGGTGGACTGACTGAGTGACTGTAGGGGTGTTGACAGAGAAAGAGTGACTGACTGAGTGACTGTAGGGGTGTTGATAGAGGAAGAGTGACTGACTTGTAGGGGTGTTGACAGAGAAAGAGTGACTGCCTGAGTGACTGTAGGGGTGTTGACAGAGATAGAGTGACTGACTGAGTGACTGTAGGGGTGTTGACAGAGAAAGAGTGACTGACTGAGTGACTGTTGGGGTGTTGATAGAGGAAGAGGGACTGACTGAGTGACTGTAGGGGTGTTGACAGAGAAAGAGTGACTGACTGAGTGACTGTAGGGGTGTTGACAGAGGAAGAGTGACTGTAGGGGTGTTGATAGGCTCACAGGAGAAACTCCAGCTACAGAAACAATAACGTTCAGTCTTCCACCTCTCAAAGCCTCGTCTTGAATGAATCCTAACGACAACATGACAGGTCTCTATTTGTCTGAAGCTCCTCTGAAGAAGTTTCATTACAATACACAGTGTTGACCTTTAATGACTCTCATAGCCTCTAACTCACCTTTTGAATGCAGGACTTTTCCCCTCAACGTTCATTATACTAATGCTTGATAAGGTCAGATATGGAATCCCAAGACATCTCCAATGCTAGTTTGCAAAACATACAGTACTGTACCATTTCATATTGACACTCTGCTTCATCAGTTATAACTGATGAGAGACATGACCAGTACCTCACCTTTTATATAAATGGCTTTTCTTATCAACATTCATTAAACCATTCCTTTCTAAGGTGAGGAATTGCCATTCCCCAAGTACTATCTATCTACGGAAAAACACGTCAACTTAATCAAGCAAAGCTCTCGTATCATTCAGAGCTTCAGAGTAATTATATACAGGTTATTATTAACAACACTGTCTCCGTGGATACAGACGGAGGAGACACAGTAATTCAACAACACTGTCTCCGGGGATACAGACGGAGGAGACACAGTAATTCAACAACACTGTCTCCGTGGATACAGACAGAGGAGACACAGTAATTCAACAACACTGTCTCCGGGGATACATACGGAGGAGACACAGTAATTCATCAACACTGTCTCCATGGATACAGACGGAAGAGACACAGTAATTCAACAACACTGTCTCCGTGGATACAGACGGAGGAGACACACAGTAATTCATCAACACTGTCTCCGTGGATACAGGAGGAGACATACAGTAATTCATCAACACTGTCTCTGTGGATACAGAAGGAGGAGACACAGTAATTCATCAACACTGTCTCCGGGGATACAGAAGGAGGAGACACAGTAATACAACAACCCTGTCTCCGTGGATACAGAAGGAGGAGACACAGTAATTCATCAACACTGTCTCCGTGGATACAGACGGAGGAGACACAGTAATTCAACAACACTGTCTCCGTGGATACAGAATAAGGAGACACAGTAATTCATCAACACTGTCTCCGTGGATACAGACGGAGGAGACACAGTAATTCATCAACAATGTCTCCGGGGATACAGAAGGAGGAGACACAGTAATTCATCAACACTGTCTCCGTGGATACAGACGGAGGAGACACAGTAATTCAACAACACTGTCTCCGTGGATACAGAAGGAGGAGACATACAGTAATTCAACAACCCTGTCTCCATGGATACAGAGGAGAGACTACAGTAATTCAACAACACTGTCTCCGTGGATACAGAAGGAGAAGACATACAGTATATTCAACACCACTGTCTCGTGGATACAGAAGGAGAAGACATACAGAATTCAACAACACTGTCTCCGTGGATACAGAAGGAGAAGACATACAGTAATTCAACAACACTGTCTCCGTGGATACAGAAGGAGATATACAGTAATTCAACAACACTGTCTCCATGGATACAGAAGGAGGAGACACAGTAATTCATCAACACTGTCTCCGTGGATACAGAAGGAGAAGACATACAGTAATTCATCAACACTGTCTCCGTGGATACAGAAGGAGAAGACATACAGTAATTCAACAACACTGTCTCCATGGATACAGAAGGAGGAGACACAGTAATTCATCAACACTGTCTCCGTGGATACAGAAGGAGAAGACATACAGTAATTCAACAACACTGTCTCCATGGATACAGAAGGTGGAGATACAGTAATTCAACAACACTGTCTCCGTGGATACAGAAGGAGGAGCCATACAGTAATTCAACAACCCTGTCTCCATGGATACAGAAGGAGGAGACATACAGTAATTCAAAACCCTGTCTCCATGGATACAGAGGAGAAGACATACAGTAATTCAACAACACTGTCTCCGTGGATCCAGAAGGAGACATACAGTAATTCAACAACACTGTCTCCATGGATACAGAAGGAGGAGACATACAGTAATTCAACAACACTGTCTCCGTGGATACAGAAGGAGAAGACATACAGTAATTCAACAACACTGTCTCCGTGGATACAGAAGGAAAAGACATACAGTAATTCAACAACACTGTCTCCGTGGATACAGAAGGAGATATACAGTAATTCAACAACACTGTCTCCGTGGATCCAGAAGGAGACATACAGTAATTCAACAACACTGTCTCCATGGATACAGAAGGAGGAGACATAGTAATTCAACAACACTGTCTCCGTGGATACAGAATAAGGAGACACAGTAATTCATCAACACTGTCTCCGTGGATACAGACGGAGGAGACACAGTAATTCATCAACAATGTCTCCGGGGATACAGAAGGAGGAGACACAGTAATTCATCAACACTGTCTCCGTGGATACAGACGGAGGAGACACAGTAATTCAACAACACTGTCTCCGTGGATACAGAAGGAGGAGACATACAGTAATTCAACAACCCTGTCTCCATGGATACAGAGGAGAGACATACAGTAATTCAACAACACTGTCTCCGTGGATACAGAAGGAGAAGACATACAGTAATTCAACACCACTGTCTCCGTGGATACAGAAGGAGAAGACATACAGTAATTCAACAACACTGTCTCCGTGGATACAGAAGGAGAAGACATACAGTAATTCAACAACACTGTCTCCGTGGATACAGAAGGAGATATACAGTAATTCAACAACACTGTCTCCATGGATACAGAAGGAGGAGACACAGTAATTCATCAACACTGTCTCCGTGGATACAGAAGGAGAAGACATACAGTATTCATCAACACTGTCTCCGTGGATACAGAAGGAGAAGACATACAGTAATTCAACAACACTGTCTCCATGGATACAGAAGGAGGAGACACAGTAATTCCTCAACACTGTCTCCGTGGATACAGAAGGAGAAGACATACAGTAATTCAACAACACTGTCTCCATGGATACAGAAGGTGGAGATACAGTAATTCAACAACACTGTCTCCGTGGATACAGAAGGGGGAGCCATACATAATTCAACAACCTGTCTCCATGGATACAGAAGGAGGAGACAACAGTAATTCAACAACCCTGTCTCCGTGGATCAGAAGGAGACATACAGTAATTCAACAACACTGTCTCATGATACAGAAGGAGGAGACATACAGTAATTCAACAACAGTCTCCCTGGATCCAGAAGGAGACATACAGTAATTCAACAACACTGTCTCCATGGATACAGAAGGAGGAGACATACAGTAATTCAACAACACTGTCTCCGTGGTACAGAAGGAGAAGACATACAGTAATTCAACACACTGTCTCCGTGGATACAGAAGGAAAAGACATACAGTAATTTAACAACACGTCTCCGTGGATACAGAAGGAGATATACAGTAATTCAACAACACTGTCTCCGTGGATCCAGAAGGAGACATACAGTAATTCAACAACACTGTCTCCATGGATACAGAAGGAGGAGACATAGTAATTCAACAACACTGTCTCCGTGGATACAGAAGGAGAAGACATACAGTAATTCAACAACACTGTCTCCGTGGATACAGAAGGAGGAGACACAGTAATTCAACAACACTGTCTCCGTGGATACAGAAGGAGAAGACATACAGTAATTCAACAACACTGTCTCCGTGGATACAGAAGGAAAAGACATACAGTAATTCAACAACACTGTCTCCATGGATACAGAAGGAGGAGACACAGTAATTCAACAACACTGTCTCCGTGGATACAGAAGGAGATATACAGTAATTCAACAACACTGTCTCCATGGATACAGAAGGAGGAGACACAGTAATTCATCAACACTGTCTCCGTGGATACAGAAGGAGAAGACATACAGTAATTCAACAACACTGTCTCCGTGGATACAGAAGGAGAAGACATACAGTAATTCAACAACAATGTCTCCGTGGATACAGAAGGAGATATACAGTAATTCAACAACACTGTCTCCATGGATACAGAAGGAGGAGACACAGTAATTCATCAACACTGTCTCCGTGGATACAGAAGGAGGCGACACAGTAATTCAACAACACTGTCTCCGTGGATACAGAAGGAGATATACAGTAATTCATCAACACTGTCTCCATGGATACAGACGGAAGAGACACAGTAATTCAACAACACTGTCTCCGTGGATACAGACGGAGGAGACACACAGTAATTCATCAACACTGTCTCCGTGGATACAGGAGGAGACATACAGTAATTCATCAACACTGTCTCTGTGGATACAGAAGGAGGAGACACAGTAATTCATCAACACTGTCTCCGTGGATACAGACGGAGGAGACACAGTAATTCATCAACACTGTCTCCGTGGATACAGACGGAGGAGACACAGTAATTCATCAACACTGTCTCCGGGAATACAGAAAGAGGAGACACAGTAATACAACAACACTGTCTCCGTGGATACAGAAGGAGGAGACACAGTAATTCATCAACACTGTCTCCGTGGATACAGACGGAGGAGACACACAGTAATTCATCAACACTGTCTCCGGGGATACAGAAGGAGGAGACACAGTAATTCATCAACACTGTCTCCGTGGATACAGACGGAGGAGACACAGTAATTCAACAACACTGTCTCCGTGGATACAGAATAAGGAGACACAGTAATTCATCAACACTGTCTCCGTGGATACAGACGGAGGAGACACAGTAATTCATCAACACTGTCTCCGGGGATACAGAAGAGGAGACACAGTAATTCATCAACACTGTCTTGGATACAGACGGAGGAGACACAGTAATTCAACAACTGTCTCCGTGGATACAGAATAAGGAGACACAGTAATTCAACAACCTGTCTCCATGGATAGAAGGAGGAGACATACAGTAATTCAAAAAACCCTGTCCATGGATACAGAGGAGAGACATACAGTAATTCAACAACACTGTCTCCATGGATACAGAAGGAGAAGACATACAGTAATTCAACACCCACGTCTCGTGGATACAGAAGGAGAAGACATACAGTAATTCAACAAAAACTGTCTCCGTGGATACAGAAGGAGAAGACATACAGTAATTCAACAACACTGTCTCCGTGGATACAGAAGGAGATATACAGTAATTCAACAACACTGTCTCCATGGATACAGAAGGAGGAGACACAGTAATTCATCAACACTGTCTCCGTGGATACAGAAGGAGAAGACATACAGTAATTCATCAACACTGTCTCCGTGGATACAGAAGGAGAAGACATACAATTCAACAACACTGTCTCCATGGATACAGAAGGAGGAGACACAGTAATTCCTCAACACTGTCTCCGTGGATACAGAAGGAGAAGACATACAGTAATTCAACAACACTGTCTCCATGGATACAGAAGGTGGAGATACAGTAATTCAACAACACTGTCTCCGTGGATACAGAAGGAGGAGCCATACAGTAATTCAACAACCCTGTCTCCATGGATACAGAAGGAGGAGACATACAGTAATTCAACAACCCTGTCTCCATGGATACAGAGGAGAGACATACAGTAATTCAACAACACTGTCTCCGTGGATACAGAAGGAGAAGACATACAGTAATTCAACAACACTGTCTCCGTGGATCCAGAAGGAGACATACAGTAATTCAACAACACTGTCTCCATGGATACAGAAGGAGGAGACATACAGTAATTCAACAACACTGTCTCCGTGGATACAGAAGGAGAAGACATACAGTAATTCAACAACACTGTCTCCGTGGATACAGAAGGAAAAGACATACAGTAATTCAACAACACTGGCTCCGTGGATCCAGAAGGAGACATACAGTAATTCAACAACACTGTCTCCATGGATACAGAAGGAGGAGACATACAGTAATTCAACAACACTGTCTCGTGGATACAGAAGGAGAAGACATACAGTAATTCAACAACACTGTCTCCGTGGATACAGAAGGAAAAGACATACAGTAATTCAACAACACTGTCTCCGTGGATACAGAAGGAGATATACAGTAATTCAACAACACTGTCTCCGTGGATACAGAAGGAGAAGACATACAGTAATTCAACAACACTGTCTCCGTGGATACAGAAGGAGGAGACACAGTAATTCAACAACACTGTCTCCGTGGATACAGAAGGAGAAGACATACAGTAATTCAACAACACTGTCTCCGTGGATACAGAAGGAAAAGACATACAGTAATTCAACAACACTGTCTCCATGGATACAGAAGGAGGAGACACAGTAATTCAACAACACTGTCTCCGTGGATACAGAAGGAGACATACAGTAATTCAACAACACTGTCTCCATGGATACAGAAGGAGGAGACACAGTAATTCATCAACACTGTCTCCGTGGATACAGAAGGAGAAGACATACAGTAATTCAACAACACTGTCTCCGTGGTACAGAAGGGAATACAGTAATTCAACAACACTGTCTCCATGGATACAGAAGGAGGAGACACAGTAATTCATCAACACTGTCTCCGTGGATACAGAAGGAGAAGACATACAGTAATTCATCAACACTGTCTCCGTGGATACAGAAGGAGAAGACATACAGTAATTCACAACAATGTCTCCGTGGATACAGAAGGAGATATACAGTAATTCAACAACACTGTCTCCATGGATACAGAGGAGGACGATATACAGTAATTCATCAACACTGTTCCGTGGATACAGAAGGAGAAGACATACAGTAATTCAACAAACACTGTCTCCGTGGATACAGAAGGAGGAGAGACACAGTAATTCAACAACACTGTCTCCATGGGCTGTGTCTGGCTTCTACTTCTATTGCTGAGCCATTTACTAGTTTTGAGGAAGTCTCTGTGTCTGGCTCTACTTCTACTTGCTGAGCCATTTACTAGTTAGAGAAGGCTCGTGTCTGGCTTCTACTTCTACTTGCTGAGGCCATTTACTAGTGTAGAGGAAGTCTCTGTGTCTGGCTTCTACTTCTACTTGCTGAGCCATTTACTAGTTTAGAGGAAGTCTCTATGTCTGGCTTCTACTTCTACTTGCTGAGCCATTTACTAGTTTAGAGGAAGTCTCTGTGTCTGGCTTCTACTTCTACTTGCTGAGCCATTTACTAGTTTAGAGGAAGTCTCTGTGTCTGGCTCTACTTCTATTGCTGAGCCATTTACTAGTTTAGAGGAAGTCTCTGTGTCTGTCTCTACTTCTACTTGCTGAGCCATTTACTAGTTTAGAGGAAGTCTCTGTGTCTGGCTTCTACTTCTAACTTGCTGAGCCATTACTAGTTTAGAGGAAGTCTCTGTGTCTGGGCTCTACTTCTACTTGCTGATGCCATTTACTAGTTTAGAGGAAGTCTCTGTGTCTGGGCTCTACTTCTACTTGCTGAGCCATTTACCTAGTTAGAGGAAGATCTCTGTGTCTGGCTCTACTTCTACTTGCTGAGCCATTTACTAGTTTAGAGGAAGTCTCTGTGTCTGGCTTCTACTTCTACTTGCTGAGCCATTTACTAGTTTAGAGGAAGTCTCTGTGTCTGGCTCTACTTCTACTTGCTGAGCCATTTACTAGTTTAGAGGAAGTCTCTGTGTCTGGCTTCTACTTCTACTTGCTGAGCCATTTACTAGTTTAGAGGAAGTCTCTGTGTCTGGCTTCTACTTCTACTTGCTGAGCCATTTACTAGTTTAGAGGAAGTCTGTGTCTGGCTTCTACTTCTACTTGCTGAGCCATTTACTAGTTTAGAGGAAGTCTCTGTGTCTGGCTTCTACTTCTACTTGCTGAGCCATTACTAGTTAGAGAAGTCTCTGTGTCTGGCTCTACTTCTACTTGCTGAGCCATTTACTAGTTTAGAGGAAGTCTCTGTGTCTGGATCTACTTCTACTTGCTGAGCCATTTACTAGTTTAGAGGAAGTCTCTGTGTCTGGCTTCTACTTCTACTTGCTGAGCCATTTACTAGTTTAGAGGAAGTCTCTGTGTCTGGCTTCTACTTCTACTTGCTGAGCCATTTACTAGTTTAGAGGAAGTCTCTGTGTCTGGGCTTCTACTTCTACTTGCTGAGCCATTTACTAGTTTAGAGGAAGTCTCTGTGTCTGGCTTCTACTTCTACTTGCTGAGCCATTTACTAGTTTAGAGGAAGTCTCTGTGTCTGGCTTCTACTTCTACTTGCTGAGACATTTACTAGTTTAGAGGAAGTCTCTGTGTCTGTCTCTACTTCTACTTGCTGAGCCATTTACTAGTTTAGAGGAAGTCTCTGTGTCTGTCTTTTACTTCTACTTGCTGAGCCATTTACTAGTTTAGAGGAAGTCTCTGTGTCTTTCTCTACTTCTACTTGCTGAGCCATTTACTAGTGTAGAGGAAGTCTCCGTGTCTGGCTTCTACTTCTACTTGCTGAGCCATTTACTAGTTTAGAGGAAGTCTCTGTGTCTGGCTTCTACTTCTACTTGCTGAGCCATTTACTAGTTTAGAGGAAGACTCTGTGTCTGGCTCTACTTCTACTTGCTGAGCCATTTACTAGTTTAGAGGAAGTCTCTGTGTCTGGCTTCTACTTCTACTTGCTTTGCCATTTACTAGTTTAGAGGAAGACTCTGTGTCTGGCTCTACTTCTACTTGCTGAGCCATTTACTAGTTTAGAGGAAGTCTCTGTGTCTGGCTTCTACTTCTACTTGCTGAGCCATTTACTAGTTTAGAGGAAGTCTCTGTGTCTGGCTCTACTTCTACTTGCTGAGCCATTTACTAGTTTAGAGGAAGTCTCTGTGTCTGGCTCTACTTCTACTTGCTGAGCCATTTACTAGTTAGAGGAAGTCTCTGTGTCTGGCTCTACTTCTACTTGCTGAGCCATTTACTAGTTTAGAGGAAGTCTCTGTGTCTGGCTTCTACTTCTACTTGCTGAGCCATTTACTAGTTTAGAGGAAGTCTCTGTGTCTGGCTCTACTTCTACTTGCTGAGCCATTTACTAGTTTAGAGGAAGTCTCTGTGTCTGGCTTCTACTTCTACTTGCTGAGCCATTTACTAGTTTAGAGGAAGTCTGTGTCTGGCTTCTACTTCTACTTGCTGAGCCATTTACTAGTTTAGAGGAAGTCTCTGTGTCTGGCTTCTACTTCTACTTGCTGAGCCATTTACTAGTTAGAGGAAGTCTCTGTGTCTGGCTCTACTTCTACTTGCTGAGCCATTTACTAGTTTAGAGGAAGTCTCTGTGTCTGGATCTACTTCTACTTGCTGAGCCATTTACTAGTTTAGAGGAAGTCTCTGTGTCTGGCTCTACTTCTACTTGCTGAGCCATTTACTAGTTTAGAGGAAGTCTCTGTGTCTGGCTTCTACTTCTACTTGCTGAGCCATTTACTAGTTTAGAGGAAGACTCTGTGTCTGGCTCTACTTCTACTTGCTGAGCCATTTACTAGTTTAGAGGAAGTCTCTGTGTCTGGCTTCTACTTCTACTTGCTGAGCCATTTACTAGTTTAGAGGAAGACTCTGTGTCTGGCTCTACTTCTACTTGCTGAGCCATTTACTAGTTTAGAGGAAGTCTCTGTGTCTGGCTCTACTTCTACTTGCTGAGCCATTTACTAGTTTAAAGGAAGTCTCTGTGTCTGGCTTCTACTTCTACTTGCTGAGCCATTTACTAGTTTAGAGGAAGTCTCTTTGTCTGGCTTCTACTTCTACTTGCTGAGCCATTTACTAGTTTAGAGGAAGTCTCTGTGTCTGGCTTCTACTTCTACTTGCTGAGCCATTTACTAGTTTAGAGGAAGTCTCTGTGTCTGGCTTCTACTTCTACTTGCTGAGCCATTTACTAGTTTAGAGGAAGTCTCTGTGTCTGGCTTCTACTTCTACTTGCTGAGACATTTACTAGTTTAGAGGAAGTCTCTGTGTCTGTCTCTACTTCTACTTGCTGAGCCATTTACTAGTTTAGAGGAAGTCTCTGTGTCTGTCTTTTACTTCTACTTGCTGAGCCATTTACTAGTTTAGAGGAAGTCTCTGTGTCTGTCTCTACTTCTACTTGCTGAGCCATTTACTAGTTTAGAGGAAGTCTCTGTGTCTGGCTTCTACTTCTACTTGCTGAGCCATTTACTAGTTTAGAGGAAGTCTCTGTGTCTGGCTTCTACTTCTACTTGCTGAGCCATTTACTAGTTTAGAGGAAGACTCTGTGTCTGGCTCTACTTCTACTTGCTGAGCCATTTACTAGTTTAGAGGAAGTCTCTGTGTCTGGCTTCTACTTCTACTTGCTTTGCCATTTACTAGTTTAGAGGAAGACTCTGTGTCTGGCTCTACTTCTACTTGCTGAGCCATTTACTAGTTTAGAGGAAGTCTCTGTGTCTGGCTCTACTTCTACTTGCTGAGCCATTTACTAGTTTAAAGGAAGTCTCTGTGTCTGGCTTCTACTTCTACTTGCTGAGCCATTTACTAGTTTAGAGGAAGTCTCTTTGTCTGGCTTCTACTTCTACTTGCTGAGCCATTTACTAGTTTAGAGGAAGTCTCTGTGTCTGGCTTCTACTTCTACTTGCTGAGCCATTTACTAGTTTAGAGGAAGTCTCTGTGTCTGGCTTCTACTTCTACTTGCTGAGCCATTTACTAGTTTAGAGGAAGTCTCTGTGTCTGGCTTCTACTTCTACTTGCTGAGACATTTACTAGTTTAGAGGAAGTCTCTGTGTCTGTCTCTACTTCTACTTGCTGAGCCATTTACTAGTTTAGAGGAAGTCTCTGTGTCTGTCTTTTACTTCTACTTGCTGAGCCATTTACTAGTTTAGAGGAAGTCTCTGTGTCTGTCTCTACTTCTACTTGCTGAGCCATTTACTAGTTTAGAGGAAGTCTCTGTGTCTGTCTCTACTTCTACTTGCTGAGCCATTTACTAGTTTAGAGGAAGTTTCTGTGTCTGGCTCTACTTCTACTTGCTGAGCCATTTACTAGTTTAGAGGAAGTCTCTGTGTCTGGCTTCTACTTCTACTTGCTGAGCCATTTACTAGTTTAGAGGAAGTCTCTGTGTCTGGCTTCTACTTCTACTTGCTGAGCCATTTACTAGTTTAGAGGAAGTCTCTGTGTCTGGCTCTACTTCTACTTGCTGAGCCATTTACTAGTTTAGAGGAAGTCTCTGTGTCTGGCTTCTACTTCTACTTGCTGAGCCATTTACTAGTTTAAAGGAAGTCTCTGTGTCTGGCTTCTACTTCTACTTTCTGAGGCATTTACTAGTTTAGAGGAAGACTCTGTGTCTGGCTCTACTTCTACTTGCTGAGCCATTTACTAGTTTAGAGGAAGTCTGTGTCTGGCTTCTACTTCTACTTGCTGAGCCATTTACTAGTTTAGAGGAAGTCTCTGTGTCTGGCTCTACTTCTACTTGCTGAGCCATTTACTAGTTTAGAGGAAGTCTCTGTGTCTGGCTTCTACTTCTACTTGCTGAGCCATTTACTAGTTTAGAAGAAGTCTCTGTGTCTGGCTTCTACTTCTACTTGCTGAGCCATTTACTAGTTTAGAGGAAGTCTCTGTGTCTGGCTTCTACTTCTACTTGCTGAGCCATTTACTAGTTTAGAGGAAGTCTCTGTGTCTGGCTTCTACTTCTACTTGCTGAGCCATTTACTAGTTTAGAGGAAGTCTCTGTGTCTGGCTCTACTTCTACTTGCTGAGCCATTTACTAGTTTAGAGGAAGTCTCTGTCTGGCTTCTACTTCTACTTGCTGAGCCATTTACTAGTTTAGAGGAAGTCTCTGTGTCTGTCTCTACTTCTACTTGCTGAGCCATTTACTAGTGTAGAGGAAGTCTCTGTGTCTGGCTTCTACTTCTACTTGCTGAGCCATTTACTAGTTTAGAGGAAGTCTCTGTGTCTGGCTTCTACTTCTACTTGCTGAGCCATTTACTAGTGTAGAGGAAGTCTCTGTGTCTGGCTTCTACTTCTACTTGCTGAGCCATTTACTAGTTTAGAGGAAGTCTCTGTGTCTGGCTTCTACTTCTACTTGCTGAGCCATTTACTAGTGTAGAGGAAGTCTCTGTGTCTGGCTTCTACTTCTACTTGCTGAGCCATTTACTAGTTTAGAGGAAGTCTCTGTGTCTGGCTTCTACTTCTACTTGCTGAGCCATTTACTAGTTTAGAGGAAGTCTCTGTGTCTGGCTTCTACTTCTACTTGCTGAGCCATTTACTAGTGTAGAGGAAGTCTCTGTGTCTGGCTTCTACTTCTACTTGCTGAGCCATTTACTAGTTTAGAGGAAGTCTCTGTGTCTGGCTTCTACTTCATATTGTCTGAGTTACAGTGATGATGAGGGATTCCTCTGTTATGTTCTGTTCTGTGCAATACAAAATGCCCTCGTGTTAATCTATGGAATCTGAATGTTCTTTTCAACTCTATTCAACTCTATGCACCTTTCTAAACTGGTTGTTACACATTTTAAAAGAGAGATACTGTAGTGTAAAAAACATGTTGAATGTTTGCGCGTGTCTAATTGTATGGTGTGGTAAATACAGCTCATTAAGTGTATGGCAGCGCCACCAGTCTATACTTGGGCAGAGGTGTCACGTTCTGACTTTAGTTCCTTAGTCTTTATTTTGGTTTGGTCAGGGCGTGAGTTGGGGTGGGCATTCTATGTTGTTTTTCTATGTTTTCCATTTCTATGTGTTTGGCCTTTCTATGTGTTTGGCCTGATTGGTTCCCAATCAGAGGCAGCTGTCTATCGTTGTCTCTGATTGAGAACCATACTTAGGTAGCCTTTTCCCACCTGGTGTTTGTGGGTAGTTGTTTCCTGTTTTTGTGTTTCTTTCACCATTCAGGACTGTTTCGATTTTCGTTGTCATTCACTTTGTTATTTTTGTCTTTTTCCCGTGTTCAGTTAATAAATTTAACACGGACACTTACCACGCTGCATTTTGGTCCGATCCTTCATATTCCTCATCGGAAGAAGAGGAAGATCGTTACAATAGGGGAAGCTATATTGCCCTTGTTCAGTTCTGTCAGGTAGGGCTAGGAAGCATGAAGGGCAGTGGGAGGGGGATTTGGTTATTATGTGAAATATAAAAATATGAAATATAACCACAGCTCAGAGGCATAGTGATGATAAGAGGAAGGAACTGAGTCCCAAAAAGGCACCCTATTCTCTATGGGCCCTATGGTCAAAAGTAGTGCACTACGTAGGGAATAGGGAGCCATTTGGGACGTAGGCCTGATTCCTTCCCATGAGTTAACTGGTAACCTGTCCAAGCCTGACCCTGCATCACTGCATCACTGCATCAGCGTAGCGCTACACAACACAAAGCCCGGGACTCATCCGTTTGGGGGAGTAAGGTTGGCCGGTCAACGGCCGGTGATTGATAACGTCCATTATTGATGATGTCGTTTTAATATGGCGGAGACGGAAGAGATGGAGTCAGCGGAGTAGTAAAGGGCTTTGTGGGTAAAGCTGCAAGGTGTAAGAGGCGGAGTTAACCCCTGGAAATAGAGGGAGAGAAGAGACATGACGTCAGGACCTACGGGACAGTTTGGTGCTAATAAGAGATGGAGGGTGGAGGGGAGGGAGGGGTGGAGGGGTGGAGGGAGGGGGGAGGGGTGGAGGGGTGGAGGGGAGGGAGGGGGGGAGGGAGGGGGGAGGGGTGGAGGGGTGAGGGGTGGAGGGGAGGGAGGGGTAGAGGGGAGGGGAGGAGGGGAGGAGGGGAGGGAGGGTGGAGGGAGGGAGGGGTGGAGGGGAGGAAGGGGAGGGAGGGTGGAGAGGTGGAGAGGTGGAGGGGTGAGGGGTGGAGGGTGGAGGGGTGGAGGGGAGGGAGGAGTGGATGGAGGGGTGGTGGGCTGGGGTGGAGGGGGCGTTGTGTGGAGGGGGCGTTGTGGTGGGTGGAGGGCTGGGGTGGAGGAGTGGGGTGTTGTGGTGGGTGGAGGGCTGGGCTGGGCTGGGGGGGAGGGGCGGTGTGGTGGGTGGAGGGCTGGGGTGGAGGGGTGGGGCGGTGTTGTGGGGCGGTGTGGTGGGTGGAGGGGTGGGGTGGTGTTGTGGGGTGGTGTGGTGGGTGGAGGGGTGGGGTGGGGTGGTGTGGTGGGTGAAGGGCTGGGGGGAGGGGTGGGGTGGTGTGGTGGGTGGAGGGCTAGGCTGGGTTGTGGGGAGGGGCGGTGTGGTGGGTGGAGGGCTGGGGTGGAGCGTTGTTGTGGGGCGGTGTGGTGGGTGGAGGGGTGGTGTGGTGGGTGAAGGGCTGGGGGGAGGGGTGGGGTGGTGTTTTGGGGCGGTGTGGTGGGTGGAGGGGAGGGAGGGGTGGGGTGGTTTGTGGGAGTTCTTCATAATGGACTTTTGCCCTGCAGTAGGTCAACTGGAGCGTTGAACTCAACAGCAGTGATTAGAGGACCTCAGTGCTTGTCTGGTCAATCTGACGTTTTTCTACATGGACTTTTGCTCTTAAAGAGGGTCAACTTTAACGAACCGTCAAGGTCAGAAGGTCAAGTAGCTGAATCACTTGGCATTCTAAAAGGCTTTCTAATGCCTAGTTAAATAAAGGTTCAAACATTTTTATTTTAAGAATGGATACTCACGGTCAGCTAAACCACTGTATACTTCTACTTAAGCGTCCTATTTTATTGAACTGTTGACCTGACATTTACACTACGTTGGCTACATTACATAGTGACATGTTGAGAGTCCTCTCCTCTTCTCCATCCTAAACACTGGAGCTACTGCTGAGAGTCCTCTCCTCTTCTCCATCCTAAACACTGGAGCTACTGCTGAGAGTCCTCTCCTCTCCTCCATCCTAAACACTGGAGCAACTACTGAGAGTCCTCTCCTCCCCTCCATCCTAAACACTGGAGCTACTGCTGAGAGTCCTCTTCTCTTCTCCATCCTAAACACTGGAGCAACTACTGAGAGTCCTCTCCTCTTCTCCATCCTAAACACTGGAGCTACTGTTGAGAGTCCTCTCGTCTTCTCCATCCTAAACACTGGAGCAACTACTGAGAGTCCTCTCCTCCCCTCCATCCTAAACACTGGAGCTACTGCTGAGAGTCCTCTTCTCTTCTCCATCCTAAACACTGGAGCTACTGCTGAGAGTCCTCTCGTCTTCTCCATCCTAAACACTGGAGCTACTACTGAGAGTCCTCTCCTCCCCTCCATCCTAAACACTGGAGCTACTACTGAGAGTCCTCTCGTCTTCTCCATCCTAAACACTGGAGCTACTGCTGAGAGTCCTCTCCTCTTCTCCATCCTAAACACTACTGCTGAGAGTCCCCTCCTCTTCTCCATCCTAAACACTGGAGCTACTGCTGAGAGTCCACTCGTCTTCTCCATCCTAAACACTGGAGCTACTGCTGAGAGTCCTCTTCTCTTCTCCATCCTAAACACTGGAGCTACTGCTGAGAGTCCTCTCGTCTTCTCCATCCTAAACACTGGAGCTACTACTGAGAGTCCTCTCCTCCCCTCCATCCTAAACACTGGAGCTACTACTGAGAGTCCTCTCGTCTTCTCCATCCTAAACACTGGAGCTACTGCTGAGAGTCCTCTCCTCTTCTCCATCCTAAACACTACTGCTGAGAGTCCCCTCCTCTTCTCCATCCTAAACACTGGAGCTACTGCTGAGAGTCCTCTCGTCTTCTCCATCCTAAACACTGGAGCTACTGCTGAGAGTCCTCTCGTCTTCTCCATCCTAAACACTGAAGCTACTGCTGAGAGTCCTCTCCTCCCCTCCATCCTAAACACTGGAGCTACTACTGAGAGTCCTCTCGTCTTCTCCATCCTAAACACTGAAGCTACTGCTGAGAGTCCTCTCCTCCCCTCCATCCTAAACACTGGAGCTACTACTGAGAGTCCTCTCGTCTCCTCCATCCTAAACACTGGAGCTACTGCTGAGAGTCCTCTCCTCTTCTCCATCCTAAACACTGGAGCTACTGTTGAGAGTCCTCTCGTCTTCTCCATCCTAAACACTGGAGCTACTTCAATCAATGAATAACATTAACACAATGAATCCATTTTAAACTTTCACGTCAAAATGTCCTCGACCAGGTCACTTTGAAACTCTATGTAACCAAAGCGTCAGTCATATTTAGGACCTGCAGAGGAAAATACCCTAACATTTACTGTAAGCATATTTCACAAGACAAAGAGGAGTGAGGTTCAACGTGCAGGGATTTGATTATGGCTACAGGGGATTACTGATTCTCAGCTTTCATGGCAATGAGACAGAACCAACTTTTCCTTCCTTCCCCCCATATTAGAATTATAATGATGGCATCTCATACTTCCTTTATCTAATGCTGTTGTTATGCCGATGAATGAGGACCCAAAAGCGACTTAACAAAAACAGAGTCTTTATTCCAAACTTAAACAAAACGGTACTCCTGGATATATCTTAGATGACACCTGCTCACACGCAGCATCTGATGAAGGCAAAAACACGACAGGGCGGAACCAGGACACGGAACAGCAAACATCAAACAAAGATCCGACAAGGACAGAAGCGGAAAACAGAGGGAGAAATAGGAACTCTAATCAGAGGGCAAAATAGGGGACAGGTGTGAAAGATTAAATGAGGTAGTTAGGAGAATGAGGAACAGCTGGGAGCAGGAACGGAACGATAGAGAGAGAGCGAGAGAGGAAGAGAGGGAGGGGAAGAGAGAGGGAAAGAACCTACTAAGACCAGCAGAGGGAGACAAATGGAAGGGAAGCACAGGGACAAGACATGATAATCAAAAGACAAAACATGACAGTACCCCCCCACTCACCGAGCGCCTCCTGGCGCACTCGAGGAGGAACCCTGGCGGCAACGGAGGAAATCATTAATCAACGAACGGTCCAGCACGTCCCGAGATGGAACCCAACTCCTCTCCTCAGGACCGTAACCCTCCCAATCCACTAAGTACTGGTGACCACGTCCCCGAGAACGCATGTCCATGATCTTCCGTACCTTGTAAATAGGTGCGCCCTCGACAAGGACGGGAGGGGGGGAGGGAAGACGAACGGGAGCGCGAAGAAAAGGCTTGACACAAGAGACATGGAAGACAGGGTGGACGCGACGAAGATGTCGCGGAAGAAGCAGTCGCACAGCGACAGGATTGACGACCTGAGAGACACGGAACGGACCAATGAACCGCGGAGTCAACTTGCGAGAAGCTGTCGTAAGGGGAAGGTTACGAGTGGAAAGCCACACTCTCTGACCGCGACAATACCTAGGACTCTTAATCCTACGTTTATTGGCGGCTCTCACAGTCTGCGCCCTGTAACGGCAAAGTGCAGACCTGACCCTCCTCCAAGTGCGCTCACAACGTTGGACAAAAGCCTGAGCGGAGGGAACGCTGGACTCGGCGAGCTGGGACGAGAACAGAGGAGGCTGGTAACCAAGACTACTCTGAAACGGAGATAGCCCTGTAGCAGACGAAGGAAGCGAGTTGTGAGCGTACTCAGCCCAGGGGAGCTGTTCTGCCCAAGACGCAGGGTTTCGAAACGAAAGGCTGCGTAAAATGCGACCAATCGACTGATTGGCCCTTTCTGCTTGACCGTTAGACTGGGGATGAAACCCGGAAGAGAGACTGACGGAAGCACCGATCAAACGACAGAACTCCCTCCAAAACTGTGACGTGAATTGCGGACCTCTGTCTGAAACGGCGTCTAACGGGAGGCCATGAATTCTGAACACATTCTCAATGATGATTTGTGCCGTCTCCTTAGCGGAAGGAAGCTTAGCGAGGGGAATGAAATGTGCCGCCTTAGAGAACCTATCGATAACCGTAAGAATCACAGTCTTCCCCGCAGACGAAGGCAGACCGGTAATAAAGTCTAAGGCGATGTGAGACCATGGTCGAGAAGGAATGGGAAGCGGTCTGAGACGACCGGCAGGAGGAGAGTTACCTGACTTAGTCTGCGCGCAGTCCGAACAAGCAGCCACGAAACGGCGCGTGTCCCGCTCCTGAGTAGGCCACCAAAACCGCTGGCGAATAGAAGCAAGCGTACCCCGAACACCGGGGTGGCCAGCTAACTTGGCAGAATGAGCCCACTGAAGAACAGCCAGACGAGTAGGGACAGGAACAAACAGAAGGTTACTAGGACAAGCGCGCGGCGACGCAGTGTGAGTGAGCGCTTGCTTTACCTGTCTCTCAATTCCCCAGACAGTCAACCCGACAACACGCCCTTCAGGGAGAATCCCCTCGGGGTCGGTAGAAACCACAGAAGAACTAAAGAGACGGGATAAGGCATCAGGCTTGGTGTTCTTATTCCCCGGGCGATAGGAAATCACGAACTCGAAACGAGCGAAAAACAACGCCCAACGAGCTTGACGTGCATTAAGTCGTTTGGCAGAACGGATGTACTCAAGGTTCTTATGGTCAGTCCAAACGACAAAAGGAACGGTCGCCCCCTCCAACCACTGTCGCCATTCGCCTATGGCTAAGCGGATAGCGAGCAGTTCGCGGTTACCCACATCATAGTTGCGTTCCGATGGCGACAGGCGATGAGAAAAGTAAGCGCAAGGATGAACCTTATCGTCAGACTGGAAGCGCTGGGACAGAATGGCTCCCACGCCCACCTCTGAAGCGTCAACCTCGACAATAAATTGTTTAGTGACGTCAGGAGTAACAAGGATAGGAGCGGATGTAAAACGCTTCTTGAGGAGATCAAAAGCTCCCTGGGCGGAACCGGACCACTTAAAGCAAGTCTTGACAGAAGTCAGAGCTGTGAGAGGGGCAGCCACTTGACCGAAATTACGAATGAAACGCCGATAGAAATTAGCGAAACCGAGAAAGCGCTGCAACTCGACACGTGACTTAGGGACGGGCCAATCGCTGACAGCCTGGACCTTAGCGGGATCCATCTGAATGCCTTCAGCGGAAATAACAGAACCAAGAAAAGTGACAGAGGAGACATGAAAGGCGCACTTCTCAGCCTTCACGTAGAGACAATTCTCTAAAAGGCGCTGGAGTACACGTCGAACGTGCTGAACATGAATCTCGAGTGACGGTGAAAAAATCAGGATATCGTCAAGGTAAACGAAAACAAAGATGTTCAGCATGTCTCTCAGTACATCATTGACTAATGCCTGAAAGACCGCTGGAGCATTAGAGAGACCGAACGGCAGAACCCGGTATTCAAAATGCCCTAACGGAGTGTTAAACGCCGTTTTCCACTCGTCCCCCTCTCTGATGCGTACGAGATGGTAAGCGTTACGAAGGTCCAACTTAGTAAAGAACCTGGCTCCCTGCAGCATCTCGAAGGCTGACGACATAAGGGGAAGCGGATAACGATTCTTAACCGTTATGTCATTCAGCCCTCGATAATCCACACAGGGGCGCAGAGTACCGTCCTTCTTCTTAACAAAGAAAAACCCCGCTCCGGCGGGAGAGGAAGAAGGCACCACGGTACCGGCGTTGAGAGAAACAGACAGATAATCCTCGAGAGCCTTACGTTCGGGAGCCGACAGAGAGTAAAGTCTACCCCGAGGAGGAGTGGTCCCCGGAAGGAGATCAATACAACAATCATACGACCGGTGAGGAGGAAGGGAGCTGGCTCTGGACCGACTGAAGACCGTGCGCAGATCATGATATTCCTCCGGCACTCCTGTCAAGTCACCAGGTTCCTCCTGAGTAGAGGGGACAGAAGACACAGGAGGGATAGCAGACATTAAACACTTCACATGACAAGAAACGTTCCAGGATAGGATAGAATTACTAGACCAATTAATAGAAGGATTATGACATACTAGCCAGGGATGACCCAAAACAACAGGTGTAAAAGGTGAACGAAAAATCAAAAAGGAAATGGTCTCACTGTGGTTACCAGATACTGTGAGGGTTAAAGGTAGTGTCTCACATCTGATACTGGGGAGAAGACTACCATCTAAGGCGAACATGGGCGTGGGCTTCCCTAACTGTCTGAGAGGAATGTCATGTTTCCGAGCCCATGCTTCGTCCATAAAACAACCCTCAGCCCCAGAGTCTATCAAGGCACTGCAGGAAGCAGCCGAACCGGTCCAGCGTAGATGGACCGACAAGGTAGTACAGGATCTTGATGGAGAGACCTGAGTAGTAGCGCTCACCAGTAGCCCTCCGCTTACTGATGAGCTCTGGCCTTTTACTGGACATGACATGACAAAATGTCCAGCAGAACCGCAATAGAGACAAAGGCGGTTGGTGATTCTCCGTTCCCTCTCCTTAGTCGAGATGCGAATACCTCCCAGCTGCATGGGCTCAGTCTCTGAGCTGATGGGAGAAGATGGTTGAGATGCGGAGAGGGGAAACACCGTTAACGCGAGCTCTCTTCCACGAGCTCGGTGACGAAGATCTACCCGTCGTTCTATGCGGATGGCGAGTGCAATCAAAGAGTCCACGCTGGAAGGAACCTCCCGGGAGAGAATCTCATCCTTAACCTCAGCGTGAAGTCCCTCCAGAAAACGAGCGAGCAACGCCGGCTCGTTCCAGTCACTGGATGCAGCAAGAGTGCGAAACTCTATAGAGTAATCCGTTATGGATCGATCACCTTGACATAGGGAAGCCAGGACCCTGGAAGCCTCCTTCCCAAAAACTGAACGATCAAAAACCCGTATCATCTCCTCTTTAAAGCTCTGATAATCGTTAGTACACTCAGCCCTTGCCTCCCAGATAGCTGTGCCCCACTCCCGAGCCCGACCAGTAAGGAGTGATATGACGTAGGCGATCCGAGCTCTCTCTCGTGAGTATGTGTTGGGCTGGAGAGAAAACACAATATCACACTGGGTCAGAAAGGAGCGGCACTCAGTGGGTTGCCCAGAGTAACATGGTGGGTTATTAACCCTAGGTTCCGAAGACTCGGAAGACCAGGAAGTAACAGGTGGCACGAGACGAAGACTCTGAAACTGTCCTGAGAGGTTGGAAACCTGAGCGGCCAGGGTCTCAACGGCATGACGAGCAGCAGACAATTCCTGCTCGTGTCTGCCGAGCATTGCTCCCTGGATCTCGATGGCAGTGTTGCGAGAATCCGTAGTCGCTGGGTCCATACTGGTCGGATCTTTCTGTTATGCCGATGAATGAGGACCCAAAAGCGACTTAACAAAAACAGAGTCTTTATTCCAAACTTAAACAAAACGGTACTCCTGGATATATCTTAGATGACACCTGCTCACACGCAGCATCTGATGAAGGCAAAAACACGACAGGGCGGAACCAGGACACGGAACAGCAAACATCAAACAAAGATCCGACAAGGACAGAAGCGGAAAACAGAGGGAGAAATAGGAACTCTAATCAGAGGGCAAAATAGGGGACAGGTGTGAAAGATTAAATGAGGTAGTTAGGAGAATGAGGAACAGCTGGGAGCAGGAACGGAACGATAGAGAGAGAGCGAGAGAGGAAGAGAGGGAGGGGAAGAGAGAGGGAAAGAACCTACTAAGACCAGCAGAGGGAGACAAATGGAAGGGAAGCACAGGGACAAGACATGATAATCAAAAGACAAAACATGACAGCTGTGTCTCCTAATGCTTCCTTTATCTAATGCTGTGTCTTCTAATGCTTCCTTTATCTAATGCTGTGTCTCCTAATGCTTCCTTTATCTAATGCTGTGTCTTCTAATGCTTCCTTTATCTAATGCTGTGTCTTCTAATGCTTCCTTTAACTAATGCTGTGTCTTCTAATGCTTCCTTTATCTAATGCTGTGTCTTCTAATGCTTCCTTTATCTAATGCTGTGTCTTCTAATGCTTCCTTTATCTAATGCTGTGTCTTCTAATGCTTCCTTTATCTAATGCTGTGTCTTCTAATGCTTCCTTTACCTAATGCTGTGTCTTCTAAAGCTTCCTTTATCTAATGCTGTGTCTTCTAATGCTTCCTTTATCTAATGCTGTGTCTTCTAATGCTTCCTTTATCTAATGATGTGTCTTCTAATGCTTCCTTTATCTAATGATGTGTCTTCTAATGCTTCCTTTATCTAATGCTGTGTCTTCTAATGCTTCCTTTACCTAATGCTGTGTCTCCTAATGCTTCCTTTATCTAATGCTGTGTCTTCTAATGCTTCCTTTATCTAATGTTGTGTCTTCTAATGCTTCCTTTATCTAATGATGTGTCTTCTAATGCTTCCTTTATCTAATGCTGTGTCTCCTAATGCTTCATTTATCTAATGCTGTGTCTTCTAATGCTTCCTTTATCTAATGCTGTGTCTTCTAATGCTTCCTTTATATAATGCTGTGTCTTCTAATGGCTCCTTTATCTAATGTTGTGTCTTCTAATGCTTCCTTTATCTAATACTGTGTCTTCTAATGCTTCCTATATCTAATGCTGTGTCTTCTAATGGCTCTTTTATCTAATGCTGTGTCTTCTAATGGCTCCTTTATCTAATGCTGTGTCTTCTAATGCTTCCTTTATCTAATGCTGTGTCTTCTAATGCTTCCTTTATATAATGCTGTGTCTTCTAATGGCTCCTTTATCTAATGTTGTGTCTTCTAATGCTTCCTTTATCTAATGCTGTGTCTTCTAATGCTTCCTATATCTAATGCTGTGTCTTCTAATGGCTCTTTTATCTAATGCTGTGTCTTCTAATGGCTCCTTTATCTAATGCTGTGTCTTCTAATGCTTCCTTTATCTAATGCTGTGTCTTCTAATGCTTCCTTTACTTTATCTAATGCTGTGTCTTCTAATGCTTCCTATATCTAATGCTGTGTCTTCTAATGGCTCTTTTATCTAATGCTGTGTCTTCTAATGCTTCCTTTATCTAATGCTGTGTCTTCTAATGCTTCCTTTATCTAATGCTGTGTCTTCTAATGCTTCCTTTATCTAATGCTGTGTCTTCTAATGCTTCCTTTATCTAATGCTGTGTCTTCTAATGCTTCCTTTATCTAATGCTGTGTCTTCTAATGCTTCCTTTATCTAATGCTGTGTCTTCTAATGCTTCCTTTATCTAATGCTGTGTCTTCAAGCTGATGTGAACAAAACCTTTAAACAGGTTAACATTTACAAAGCCGCTGGGCCAGACGGATTACCAGGACGTGTACCCAAAGCATGTGCTGACCAACTGTCAAGAGTCTTCACTGACATGTTCAACCTCTCCCTGAAAGAGTCTGTAATACCTACATGTTTCAAGCAGACCACCATAGTCCCTGTGCCCAAGAACGCCAAGGTATTCTGCCTAAATGATTACCATCCTGTGGCACTCACGTCAGTAGCTATGAAGTGCTTTGAAAGGCTGGTCATGGCTCACGTCAACAGCATCCTCCCGGACACCCTGGACCCACTCCAATTCGCATACCGCCCCAAAAGATTCACAGATGACGCAATCTCAATCGCATTCCACACTGCCCTTTCTCACCTGGCCAAAAGGAGCACCTACGTGAGAATGCTGTTAATTGACTACAGCTCAGCATTCAACACAATAGTCCCCACGAAGCTCATCACTAAGTTAAGGACTCTGGGACTAAAAACCTCCCTCTGAAACTGGATCCTGGACTTCCTGACGGGCCGCCCCCAGGTGGTAAGAGTAGGCAACAACACGTCTGCCACGCTGATCCTTAACACTGGGGCCCCTCAGGGGTGTGTACTTAGTCCCCTCCTGTATTACCTGTTCACCCATGACTGCGTGGCCAAACACGACTCCAACACCATCATTAAGTTTGCTGACGACACAACAGTGGTAGGCCTGATCACCGACAACGATGAGACGGCCTATAGGGAGGAGGTCAGAGAACTGGCAGTGTGGTGCCAGGACAACAACCTCTCCCTCAATGTGAGCAAGACAAAGGAGATGATCGTGGACTACAGGAAAAGGAGGACTGAGCACGCCCCCATGCTCATCCACGGGGCTGTAGTGGAGCAGGTTGAGAGCTTCAAGTTCCTTGGTGTCCACATCCCCAACAAACTATCATGGTCCAAACATACCAAGACAGTCGTGAAGAGGGCACGACAAAACATTTTCCCCCTCAGGAGACAGAAAAGATTTGGTATGGGCCCCCAGATTCTCAAAAAGTTCTTCAGCTGCACCATCGAAAGCATCCTGACCGGTTGCATCACCGCCTGGTATGGCAGCTGCTTGGCATCCTGACCGGTTGCATCACCGCCTGGTATGGCAACTGCTCGGCATCCGACCGGTTGCATCACCGCCTGGTATGGCAAGTGCTCGGCATCCGACCGGTTGCATCACCGCCTGGTATGGCAAGTGCTCGGCATCCGACCGGTTGCATCACCGCCTGGTATGGCAACTGCTCGGCATCCTGACCGGTTGCATCACCGCCTGGTATGGCAACTGCTCGGCATCTGACCGGTTGCATCACCGCCTGGTATGGCAACTGCTCGGCATCTGACCGGTTGCATCACCGCCTGGTATGGCAAGTGCTCGGCATCCGACCGGTTGCATCACCGCCTGGTATGGCAACTGCTCGGCATCCGACCGGTTGCATCACCGCCTGGTATGGCAACTGCTCGGCATCCTGACCGGTTGCATCACCGCCTGGTATGGCAACTGCTCGGCATCCTGACCGGTTGCATCACCGCCTGGTATGGCAACTGCTCGGCATCTGACCAGTTGCATCACCGCCTGGTATGGCAACTGCTCGGCATCTGACCGGTTGCATCACCGCCTGGTATGGCAAGTGCTCGGCATCCGACCGTAAGGCGCTACAGAGGGTAGTGCGAACGGCCCAGTACATCACTGGGGCCAAGC
Organism: Salvelinus namaycush; assembly: GCF_016432855.1. Classification (NCBI taxonomy): domain Eukaryota; kingdom Metazoa; phylum Chordata; class Actinopteri; order Salmoniformes; family Salmonidae; genus Salvelinus; species Salvelinus namaycush. The sequence continues at coordinate 24,549,270 of NC_052344.1, read as the reverse complement.
TTCCTGCCATCCAGGACCTATATAATTGTCATTGTCAGAGGAAAGCCCATAAAATTGTCAGAGACTCTAGTCACCCAAGTTATAGACTGTTTTCTCTGCTACCGCACGGCAAGCGGTACCAGAACGCCAAGTCTAGGACCAAAAGGCTCCTTAACAGCTTCTACCCCCAAGCCATTAGACTGCTGAACAATTCATAAAAATCGTCACCCGACATTTTTGACCACATTGACCCCCCCCCCCCCCCCCCCCTTGTACACTGCTGCTACTCACTGTTTGTTTGTTACCTATGCATAGTCACTTCGCCCCCACCTACATGTACAGATTACCTCAACTAGCCTGTACCTCCGCACACTGACTCGGTACCGGTGCCCCCTGTATATACCCTGCACACTGACTCGGTACCGGTGCCCCCTGTATATACCCCGCACACTGACTCGGTACCGGTGCCCCCTGTATATACCCTGCACACTGACTCGGTACCGGTGCCCCCTGTATATACCCTGCACACTGACTCGGTACCGGTGCCCCCTGTATATACCCTGCACACTGACTCGGTACCGGTGCCCCCTGTATATACCCTGCACACTGACTCGGTACCGGTGCCCCCTGTATATACCCTGCACACTGACTCGGTACCGGTGCCCCCTGTATATACCCCGCACACTGACTCGGTACCGGTGCCCCCTGTATATACCCTGCACACTGACTCGGTACCGGTGCCCCCTGTATATACCCCGCACACTGACTCGGTACCGGTGCCCCCTGTATATACCCTGCACACTGACTTGGTACCGGTGCCCCCTGTATATACCCTGCACACTGACTCGGTACCGGTGCCCCCTGTATATACCCTGCACATTGACTCGGTACCGGTACCCCCTGTATATACCCTGCACACTGACTCGGTACCGGTACCCCCTGTATATACCCTGCACACTGACTCGGTACCGGTGCCCCCTGTATATAGCCTCATTATTGTTTTTCTTATTGTGTTACTTTTTATAACTTTTTATTTAAGCCTACTTGGTAAATATTTTATTCTTCTTGAACTGCACTGTTGGTTAAGGGATTGTAAGTAAGCATTTCACGGTAAAGTCTACACATGTTGTATTTGGCGCACGTGGCAAATACAGTTTTGATTTGATTCTAATGCTTCCTTTATCTTATGCCGTGTCCTCCTGGTATGGTGGTGATCTGGCACCTTTGTTGGGTGTTGCCAGGTCTTCCTAGTAGTCAGCTGGATTTCTGTATCTCAGCTATTTACCCTGGACTGACTCCTCCCTGATCCCTTTAACAATCACCTAATTACCTCATTCACACCTTGCCAACATCACAGTGTTTAGTCTAATGACGCAAGCTGTCCTCTGATATCTTCCTGCGGACATTATCTCTGCGTTGCACAGTCCAACGGTTCAGTGATGATGCAAGTCTGACGTTTTATGTTTTATTACACAAAGCAGAAGGTAAAGGGGTCCAGGTGTCAATGTCACTGTCAATGTGCAATTTCTAATGTCAAAGTTCACCCCATTAGGGTTCAGGTCTCTGTCTCTCTCTCTCTCTCTCTCTCTCTCTCTCTCTCTCTCTCTCTCTCTCTCTCTCTCTCTCTCTCTCTCTCTCTCTCTCTGTCTGCCTCTATCTCTCCCTCTATCTCTCCCTCTCTCTCTCTCTCTCTCTCTCTCTCTCTCTCTCTCTCTCTCTCTCTCTCTCTCTCTCTCTCTCTCTCTCTCTCGCTCTCTCGCTCTCTGTTATCCTTTCATAAACAACATCCTTAAAACCAACATCCCCCTTTCCACAGGAGTATTATTAACAGCTGTGGTGTCTTGAAGAAAGTCGAGGTCAAATCCCAGTTCTATTTCCAACCATGAAGAGTTCCTAACTAGCGGCTGCAGCATCTTACGGAGGATCTCAATGAGGAGACGGTAGGGGAGCCCGGGGCTGCTTGTCACTGTTTACTATCCTGTGTTTCACAGCGCCAATATATCTTATATATCTGTTCAACATCAGGACAAAGACCAAGGTCTTGGGTTGAAACGGGACCCCTTTTTATCCTCGTATCTCAATCCAACATGGAGTTATGAGCAACCAAACACACTCTGACTACTTGTGACAACCAGCCACATCATAGCCTTATACCAGCCCCATCACAGCCTTATACCAGCCCCATCACAGCCTTATACCAGCCCCATCACAGCCTTATACCAGCCCCATCACAGCCTTATACCAGCCACATCACAGCATTATACCAGCCCCATCACAGCCTTATACCAGCCCCATCACAGCCTTATACCAGCCCCATCACAGCCTTATACCAGCCCCATCACAGCCCTATACCAGCCCCATCACAGCCCTATACCAGCCCCATCACAGCCTTATACCAGCCCCATCACAGCCTTATACCAGCCCCATTACAGCCCTATACCAGCCCTATCACAGCCCTATACCAGCCCCATCACAGCCCTATACCAGCCCCATCACAGCCCTATACCAGCCCAGTCACATCCCTCTACCAGCCCCATGGTGGGGTTGGCTCTATCACAGCCCTCTACCAGCCCCATGGTGGGGTTGGCTCTATCACAGTCCTCTACCAGCCCCATTATGGGGTCGGCTCTATCACAGTCCTCTACCAGCCCCATAGTGGGGTTGGCTCTATCACAGCCCTCGACCAGCCCCATGGTGGGGTTGGCTCTATAACAGCCCTCTACCAGCCCCATGGTGGGGTTGGCTCTATCACAGTCCTCTACCAGCACCATTATGGGGTTGGCTCTATCACAGTCCTCTACCAGCCCCGTGGTGGGGTTGGCTCTATCACAGCCCTCTACCAGCACCATGATGGGGTTGGCTCTATCACAGCCCCATACCAGCCCCATGGTGGGGTTGGCTCTATCACAGCCCTCTACCAGCCCCATGGTGGGGTTGGCTCTATCACAGTCCTCTACCAGCCCCATTATGGGGTTGGCTCTATCACAGTCCTCTACCAGCACCATTATGGGGTTGGCTCTATCACAGTCCTCTACCAGCCCCATGGTGGGGTTTGGCTCTATCATAGTCCTCTACCAGCCCCATAGTGGGGTTGACTCTATCACAGCCCTCTACCAGCCCCATGGTGAGGTTGGCTCTATCACAGCCCTCTACCAGCCCCATGGTGGGGTTGGCTCTATCACAGCCCTCTACCAGCCCCATGGTGGGGTTGGCTCTATCACAGCCCTATACCAGCCCCATTATGGGGTTGGCTCTATCACATCCCTATACCAGCACCATGGTGGGGTTGGCTCTATCACAGCCCTCTACCAGCCCCATGGTGGGGTTGGCTCTATCACAGTCCTCTACCAGCCCCATGGTGGGGTTGGCTCTATCACAGCCCTCTACCAGCACCATTATGGGGTTGGCTCTATCACAGCCCTATACCAGCCCCATTATGGGGTTGGCTCTATCACATCCCTATACCACCACCATGGTGGGGTTGGCTCTATCACATCCCTCTACCAGCCCCATGGTGGGGTTGGCTCTATCACAGTCCTCTACCAGCCCCATGGTGGGGTTGGCTCTATCACAGCCCTCTACCAGCACCATGGTGGGGTTGGCTCTATCACAGTCCTCTACCAGCCCCATGATGGGGTTGGCTCTATCACATCCCTATACCAGCACCATGGTGGGGTTGGCTCTATCACAGTCCTCTACCAGCCCCATGGTGGGGTTGGCTCTATCACAGCCCTCTACCAGCACCGTGGTGGGGTTGGCTCTATCACAGCCCTCTACCAGCCCCATGGTGGGGTTGGCTCTATCACAGTCCTCTACCAGCCCCATGATGGGGTTGGCTCTATCACAGCCCTATACCAGCCCCATGGTGGGGTTGGCTCTATCACAGCCCTCTACCAGCCCCATTATGGGGTTGGCTCTATCACATCCCTATACCAGCACCGTGGTGGGGTTGGCTCTATCACAGTCCTCTACCAGCCCCATGGTGGGGTTGGCTCTATCACAGTCCTCTACCAGCACCATTATGGGGTTGGCTCTATCACAGTCCTCTACCAGCCCCATGGTGGGGTTTGGCTCTATCACAGTCCTCTACCAGCCCCATAGTGGGGTTGACTCTATCACAGCCCTCTACCAGCCCCATGGTGAGGTTGGCTCTATCACAGCCCTCTACCAGCCCCATGGTGGGGTTGGCTCTATCACAGCCCTCTACCAGCCCCATGGTGGGTTTGGCTCTATCACAGCCCTATACCAGCCCCATTATGGGGTTGGCTCTATCACAGCCCTATACCAGCCCCATTATGGGGTTGGCTCTATCACATCCCTATACCAGCACCATGGTGGGGTTGGCTCTATCACAGCCCTCTACCAGCCCCATGGTGGGGTTGGCTCTATCACAGTCCTCTACCAGCCCCATGGTGGGGTTGGCTCTATCACAGCCCTCTACCAGCACCATTATGGGGTTGGCTCTATCACAGCCCTATACCAGCCCCATTATGGGGTTGGCTCTATCACATCCCTATACCACCACCATGGTGGGGTTGGCTCTATCACATCCCTCTACCAGCCCCATGGTGGGGTTGGCTCTATCACAGTCCTCTACCAGCCCCATGGTGGGGTTGGCTCTATCACAGCCCTCTACCAGCACCATGGTGGGGTTGGCTCTATCACAGTCCTCTACCAGCCCCATGATGGGGTTGGCTCTATCACAGTCCTCTACCAGCCCCATGATGGGGTTGGCTCTATCACAGTCCTCTACCAGCCCCATGATGGGGTTGGCTCTATCACATCCCAATACCAGCACCATGGTGGGGTTGGCTCTATCACAGTCCTCTACCAGCCCCATGGTGGGGTTGGCTCTATCACAGCCCTCTACCAGCACCGTGGTGGGGTTGGCTCTATCACAGCCCTCTACCAGCCCCATGGTGGGGTTGGCTCTATCACAGTCCTCTACCAGCCCCATGATGGGGTTGGCTCTATCACAGCCCTATACCAGCCCCATGGTGGGGTTGGCTCTATCACAGCCCTCTACCAGCCCCATTATGGGGTTGGCTCTATCACATCCCTATACCAGCACCGTAGTGGGGTTGGCTCTATCACAGTCCTCTACCAGCCCCATGGTGGGGTTGGCTCTATCACAGCCCTATACCAGCCCCATGGTGGGGTTGGCTCTATCACAGCCCTCTACCAGCCCCATTATGGGGTTGGCTCTATCACATCCCTATACCAGCACCGTGGTGGGGTTGGCTCTATCACAGTCCTCTACCAGCCCCATTATGGGGTTGGCTCTATCACATCCCTCTACCAGCACCGTGGTGGGGTTGGCTCTATCACAGCCCTCTACCAGCCCCATGGTGGGGTTGGCTCTATCACAGCCCTCTACCAGCTCTATCACAGCCCTCTACCAGCACCATGGTGGGGTTGGCTCTATCACAGCCCTCTACCAGCCCCATGGTGGGGTTGGCTCTATCACAGCCCTATACCAGCCCCATGGTGGGGTTGGCTCTATCACAGCCCTCTACCAGCCCCATGGTGGGGTTGGCTCTATCACAGTCCTCTACCAGCCCCATGGTGGGGTTGGCTCTATCACAGCCCTCTACCAGCCCCATGATGGGGTTGGCTCTATCACAGTCCTCTACCAGCCCCATGATGGTGTTGGCTCTATCACAGTCCTCTACCAGCCCCATGATGGGGTTGGCTCTATCACAGCCCTATACAAGCCCCATGGTGGGGTTGGCTCTATCACAGCCCTATACCAGCACCACTACTTGGGTTCTACCTTCTACTATTTTTCTAAGAGTTTTCCAATGTCAGAAATTATACCATTCAATTGAATGTTTCAGTTGTGGTATAGCTGGAAATATTTTGCACAAAAGGAGGAGGAGCATCTGTCACCAGTCAAGAATGGTGAAAACAGAAGCAAATGAATAAAACGGCAGGGAGACGTACCACCTTATCAGACTGTTGCCCTGCGTCACCATGACTGCTGGCGCCAAACTCTCCTATTCCTGCAGGTCTTCTGAGGGCTGAGAGTCTCATTCAGCAGCTCTATTAGCGCAGGGTTCAAACCGGACTCCCTTCACGTTTTGGGATGAACCCTGCTTCCCCAAAATGAACCTTCATTTAGGAGAGATTAACCGGTTTCTGACTGCTCTTCTGTCAACGCCAATTAGATGTTCCAACGTTAAGTCCTGCGGAACCCCACTTGTCCAAATAAGCTTATTTACCACTTGGAATTGTCACATAGTACAGGCCTGGCATTGTCTAAGGATACCATTCTACATGTTACATAATACAGGACTAACATTGTCTAAGGATACCATTCTACATGTTACATAATACAGGACTAACATTGTCTTAGGATACCATTCTACATGTTACATAATACAGGACTAACATTGTCTTAGGATACCATTCTACATGTTACATAGTACAGGACTAACATTGTCTTAGGATACCATTCTACATGTTACATAATATAGGACTAACATTGTCTTAGGATACCATTCTACATGTTACATAATACAGGACTAACATTGTCTTAGGATACCATTCTACATGTTACATAATATAGGACTAACATTGTCTTAGGATACCATTCTACATGTTACATAATACAGGACTAACATTGTCTTAGGATACCATTCTACATGTTACATAATATAGGACTAACATTGTCTTAGGATACCATTCTACATGTTACATAGTACAGGACTAACATTGTCTAAGGATACCATTCTACATGTTACATAATACAGGACTAACATTGTCTTAGGATACCATTCTACATGTTACATAATACAGGACTAACATTGTCTAAGGATACCATTCTACATGTTACATAATACAGGACTAACATTGTCTAAGGATACCATTCTACATGTTACATAGTACAGGACTAACATTGTCTAAGGATACCATTCTACATGTTACATAGTACAGGACTAACATTGTCTAAGGATACCATTGTACAGGCCTGACATTGTCTAAGGATACCATTCTACATGTTACATAGTACAGGACTAACATTGTCTAAGGATACCATTCTACATGTTACATAATACAGGACTAACATTGTCTAAGGATACCATTCTACATGTTACATAGTACAGGACTAACATTGTCTAAGGATACCATTCTACATGTTACATAGTACAGGACTAACATTGTCTAAGGATACCATTGTACAGGCCTGACATTGTCTAAGGATACCATTCTACATGTTACATAGTACAGGACTAACATTGTCTAAGGATACCATTCTACATGTTACATAGTACAGGACTAACATTGTCTAAGGATACCATTGTACAGGCCTGACATTGTCTAAGGATACCATTCTACATGTTACATAGTACAGGACTAACATTGTCTAAGGATACCATTCTACATGTTACATAGTACAGGACTAACATTGTCTAAGGATACCATTCTACATGTTACATAGTACAGGACTAACATTGTCTAAGGATACCATTCTACATGTTACATAATACAGGACTAACATTGTCTTAGGATACCATTCTACATGTTACATTGTACAGGCCTGACATTGTCTAAGGATACCATTCTACATGTTACATAGTACCGGCCTGGCATTGTCTAAGGATACCATTCTACATGTTACATAATACAGGCTTAATATTGTCATTAGTGATTTGATGGGACTTAATTAGATCTTGGTCATACTTTTTATTATTATTCTGCACACTACTCCTCTTACAATGTTTAATCTAGAAACACTGTTTAAACTTTAAAACGTGTCAACTGGTCTGGATTGAGTTTCTTACATGTAACTTGTTGATGTCTTCTATACGTTCAGGTCTCCATCCACTTTAATGGGATTTCCTTAACATTCTAAAAGCTCCCTATTGTGACATCACGACTTCTGACACAAATCAGCTGCTTCGACCACATGACCAACAAGTTAGACAACAACGCAGACGGTGAGACATCTTGGTCTGCGTCTCGGGCTATTCAAATCTGGAACGGGAAACAGAAAACAGCTTGTACAGATCTAAACGATACAGCTGTTTTAGTAACCACATCAACTTATTTAGCTAACTTCCCGCTCACTGCTGAAATAACTGCCATGGAACTTCTCAGAACTTTCAGAACTTTCAAATGATAACAATAGGAGGAGCGCATTCTAAGCGCATTCTATTCTGTTACTATGTAACATTCATGCATTCTAAGCATGAGACAATGAGTCAACATTGGGACTTTTGAGACTAATCAGCTACCTTGACCACTTTTCCCAACGATGCATCGAAGACAAAAACTTAAAGAGTATGTGACCTTGGTCTACTTCTCTGATATTCAAATCAGAAACCAGAACAGCAATAAGTACTACCAATCACTACCCCGCCCCCAAAAAATCCTGTAAAGTGTTAAAGCAAGTCCCACAAATTTTTCTTCATGGAAAATTACCATCTAGTTATTCATAATGTTGTAATTTGATGGATATGAGGTGTTTGATTTGATTTGATTTTGTATTGTCAACCTGAAGAGTGATTGCCTGATGGTAATTGTGTTTTTTGAAGGTTAGATATTTAACACTCACTTACCTTGTCTCAATGCCATTTAACTGACAAGTCTGGGCCACAGTTACAGCAGCATTCCATTGTATATTACTTTTAACCTCCTCTGCCACCAATGCCCTTTCAAACAAGATTATGGGCCTCTGAAATCCTCCTTAATTAGTCGTTTGTGGTAATTAACGGTAATTAAGAAAAGACAGTCCAGTCCATACCATCAAACCCCCTGCCCTAATTCCTCCAAGGCCGTAATCCTTTAAAAACACCCAAAGGATGCTATATAAACGAGGACAGTGGAGAAGCACAGACTTCGGCAGTCGACTTCACTAACTCCTATTAACCAGTCCAGGATGGCAGAGCTAGGAGTGTTTGCTGCAAGGCGACAAGAAGATACAACCAGAGAATCAGGCTTCGCCTACACCAACAGCAATCATACCAAAGGTACAGAACATCCTGTCAGGGTAGTGCCTGGGCGTGATATCATCCAGTAGAAGGAGTGAAAGAGCCTAATTCTGTGGATTCTCCTAAAGTATTGTAGTTGTTGTATATTTACAGAAGATAATGGTAAGTGATGTTGCTAAAGGTCTTTTCCTTCAAAAGATATGTCACCAACAGCAGACATACCATTCACAACTGTCAGTAGCAGTATACACAATAATACAAACAGTACATTTAAGTATTTTTATCAGGAGTATCATGACAATGTTTTCCTTGTTCATAACTTTTGATGCACACATTCTCTTCAACATATTACTTACTGTTCTCATTTGACTACATCAATAAGTCAGGTAATTTATATTCAAATATATGTACATGTCTTTTTTTTGGTTCTCTTTTTCTTCTGCAGATCCTTTTGAGGGCCCCAACTACCACATCGCTCCGAGATGGGTGTACAATATCTCAACACTTTGGATGCTCTTTGTGGTCGTGGCCTCAACCTTCACCAACGGCCTGGTGCTGGTGGCCACTGCCAAATTCAAGAAGCTCCAACATCCTCTCAACTGGATCCTGGTCAACCTGGCGTTTGCTGACATTGCGGAGACTCTGTTGGCTAGCACCATCAGCGTTTGCAACCAGATGTTTGGTTACTTTATACTCGGACACCCGATGTGTGTCTTTGAGGGATTCACCGTCGCCACGTGTGGTAAGATGCATTTTTTATACGGACTACATTTTGTTTCATATTTAACCCTTGTGTGGTGTTCAAGCCAGCAGTACACCACCCTACATCCCACTGCTGGCTTGCTTCTGAAGCTAAGCAGCGTTGGTCCTGGTTGGTCCTGGATGGTCCTGGTTGGTCCTGGTTGGTCCTGGTTGGTCCTGGTTGGTCCTGGTTGGTCCCTGGATGGGAGACCAGATGCTGCTGGAAGTGGTGTTGGAGGGCCAGTTGGAAACACCCTTTCCTCTGGTCTAGAATAAATATCCCAATGTCCCAGGGCAGTGATTGGGGACATTGCCCTGTGAAAGGTGCCGTCTTTCGGATGGGATGTTAAACGGGTGTCCTGACTCTCTGTGGTCACTAATGATCCCATGGCACTCAATGTAAGAGTAGTGGTGTTAACCCTGGTGTCCCAATCTGTCCTTCATACCACCTAATAATCCCCAGCTTCCAATTGGCTCATTCATCCCCCCCCTCCTCTCCCCTGTAACTATTCCCCAGGTTGTTGCTGTAAATGAGAATGTTCTCAGTCAATTGACCTGGTAAAATAAGGGTAAAATAAAAAAATATATATATTTTTGTTCTTCACCCAATGTTCGCAGGTCTGATGGACCCACAACATTAATGGGTTTTTAAAACAATACAGCCATATCAATTTACGTGAAAATACTTAATACTTAGATGTTGACTTATATCAATTACAAGCACTATCGACAGCATACATGGTTAATATTTGCCGTTAACCTCTGCTACATCACATTTATCAATTAAAGAGCTATTTGTTTTTTTTAATGAAATGTGATTTTTGCCAACAAAAATCTATTCTAATCAAGACATGGGTGGAATAAATCATGTTTATCTTGAACAAATATAAATGAAACAAGGTTTTCATCACTAGTGATGTTTATTGCTTTGAACTGAACAAATTGGAAGGACACATGTTACATACAGTATTTTATGGTAATGATAAATGAGCCCCATTGAAGAACAAATGAAGGCCGGTCTACACACCGCATGAGGGACAGAGTTTTACTGTGTGTTTGTGTTGCAAATGTATTTCTTGCACTTGTTGCATGTGTACTGTGTCTTCCTGTCCTTCTTGGGTCCAGATACATCGCAGTGCTTCTTCTTGTTGCTACCGGCTGCAATCTAGAATGATGAAAACACTTAGTTCAGGAATTTTACTGACATCTGACTCACTCACATATAGTTACAGCAGGCCAAGGTAGGAGAGTCAGACTCACTCACATATAGTTACAGCAGGCCAAGGTAGGAGAGTCAGACTCACTCACATATAGTTACAGCAGGCCAGGTTGGAGAGTCAGACTCACTCACATATAGTTACAGCAGGCCAAGGTAGGAGAGTCAGACTCACTCACATATAGTTACAGCAGGCCAAGGTAGGAGAGTCAGACTCACTCACATATAGTTACAGCAGGCCAAGGTAGGAGAGTCAGACTCACTCACATATAGTTACAGCAGGCCAAGGTAGGAGAGTCAGACTCACTCACATATAGTTACAGCAGGCCATGGTAGGAGAGTCAGACTCACTCACATATAGTTACAGCAGGCCAAGGTAGGAGAGTCAGACACATCTCACTCACATATAGTTACAGCAGGCCAAGGTAGGAGAGTCAGACTCACTCACATATAGTTACAGCAGGCCATGGTAGGAGAGTCAGACACATCTCACTCACATATAGTTACAGCAGGCCATGGTAGGAGAGTCAGACACATCTCACTCACATATAGTTACAGCAGGCCAAGGTAGGAGAGTCAGACTCACTCACATATAGTTACAGCAGGCCATGGTAGGAGAGTCAGACACATCTCACTCACATATAGTTACAGCAGGCCATGGTAGGAGAGTCAGACACATCTCACTCACATATAGTTACAGCAGGCCATGGTAGGAGAGTCAGACACATCTCACTCACATATAGTTACAGCAGACCAGGTAGGAGAGTCAGACACATCTCACTCACATATATAGTTACAGCAGACCAGGTAGGAGAGTCAGACACATCTCACTCACATATAGTTACAGCAGACCAGGTAGGAGAGTCAGACACATCTCACTCACATATAGTTACAGCAGGCCAGGTAGGAGAGTCAGACACATCTCACTCACATATAGTTACAGCAGACCAGGTAGGAGAGTCAGACACATCTCACTCACATATAGTTACAGCAGACCAGGTAGGAGAGTCAGACACATCTCACTCACATATAGTTACAGCAGACCAGGTAGGAGAGTCAGACACATCTCACTCACATATAGTTACAGCAGACCAAGGTAGGAGAGTCAGACACACACACATGCAACAACATCGCTCACACTTACTTCCGGTATCAGAGTTGCTGGTTCTGTGGGTCGGGGCGGACGGGGCACCAGCATCCTCCTCCTGAATCCTCCACACAGTGGCAGCAGAAGCTGGGGTCCTTGGGATATGTTGCCTCCTCTGGATTTGAGGTCGTACCAATGCCTTGCCCAACTCCTCGAGAAAGATCCGTCTCCTCTGGATCCTCCCTCTGTTCCAATCTGGGTTCAACGCCGTCCAGATGACCAACGCGTTGTACGCCGAGATGTCTAAGATGTTGAAGAATTTCACAAGTGTCCAGCGTAGGGTTCTTCGTTTGCAGCTGTAGCCAGTCACCAGCTTGTCTAAATTGTCCACCCCTCCAGTAGTGGCATTCTAATCCATTATGATTTCTAGTTTTTGATGTTCCTGGCCACAGATTCTCCCATCCCTATGCAGCGTACTCATGAGTACCATATTTTTGCCTTTCTTTGGTATGTGGGACACTAGGGACGTGTCGGCCGTGAACACAAACGTAGAGGAATTGATAGGCCTGTTCCGTGTATCCAACAGCTGAGGTAGGAGCTCTAGCTTGTTTTTTCAAATTGTTCCTACCATCGTCAGCTTCCTCTTGAGGAGTTCCTGTCCCAACTTGTGTGAAGTAAAAAAAATGATTGCATGTGATGTTCTGGCCACGGAGTCCCTATGTCACGTCCAGGACAAACGCATCCCTTGGTTCTTCTCAGGGGGCTCCTCCATCTGGCTTCCACGTATACACTTGCAAGTTGCACGCATAGGAGGAAGCAGCATCACAGGCAGCCCAGATCTTGGTTCCAGATTTTGATGGTTTAGACGGTAAGTACTGCCTGATGGGACAGCGGCCCCTAAATGTCATAAGCTGCTCATCAACAGTAACGCTGGGCCCAGGGTTGTAAAACAGGGGAAGGTGGACCACCCACTTGTCCCACACTGACCTGATTGCAGCTATCTTGTCTCTCTGCCGCCGAGCTGGTCTGGTGTCTCGGTTATCGAAGGGGAAAATCCTGGAAATAATGAGGAAGTTTTCCAGAGACATTGTTGCACGGAAAAGTTCTCTGCCAGTTTCTGCATCCCACAGGGATTCTGTGGATTCCCATTGGATCTGAAAACACCAGCAAGGATAAGAACCCCAAAGGATGCATGTAAATGTGTTTGGTCCATCTCCTTCAATCTCTCCCCAAAAACACGCCTTCCCTCCAAATTAGTGCAGTCCAGAATGATTTTCTGGATGGTGTCTGGGATGAACAGTTCATAAGAAGACTTTATGTCCTGCACATGAGTAACCGCCAACCGTGTCGGCCCTGGTTGCATCCTTATTACATTGGCAGCCATGCGGGTGGCTCATTCCTTGGGGAAGAAGACCATTCAATTAAAAAATAAAATGACATCCATATTTCTCCTCCTGCAGGCTGCTGATGAGCTGGCTGCTGACGGGCTGGTCCTGGGGCTGGTCCTGGGGCTGGTCCTGGGCCTGGCTGCTGACGGGCTGGTCCTGGGGCTGGTCCTGGGCCTGGCTGCTGACGGGCTGGTTCTGGGGCTGGTCCTGGGCCTGGCTGCTGACGGGCTGGTCCTGGGGCTGGTCCTGGGGCTGGTTGCTGACGGGCTGGTCCTGGGGCTGGTTGCTGACAGGCTGGTCCTGGGGCTGGTTGCTGACAGGCTGGTCCTGGGGCTGGTTGCTGACAGGCTGGTCCTGGGGCTGGTTGCTGACGGGCTGGTCCTGGGGCTGGCTGCTGACGGGCTGGTCCTGGGGCTGGTTGCTGACGGGCTGGTCCTGGGGCTGGCTGCTGACGGGCTGGTCCTGGGGCTGGCTGCTGACAGGCTGGTCCTGGGGCTGGTTGCTGACGGGCTGGTCCTGGGGCTGGTTGCTGACGGGCTGGTCCTGGGGCTGGCTGCTGACCGGCTGGTCCTGGGGCTGGCTGCTGACCGGCTGGTCCTGGGGCTGGTTGCTGACGGGCTGGTCCTGGGGCTGGCTGCTGACGTGCTGGTCCTGGGGCTGGCTGCTGACGGGCTGGTCCTGGGGCTGGCTGCTGACAGGCTGGTCCTGGGGCTGGCTGCTGACGGGCTGGTCCTGGGGCTGGCTGCTGACAGGCTGGTCCTGGGGCTGGCTGCTGACCGGCTGGTCCTGGGGCTGGCTGCTGACGGGCTGGTCCTGGGGCTGGCTGCTGACGTGCTGGTCCTGGGGCTGGCTGCTGATGGGCTGGTCCTGGGGCTGGCTGCTGATGGGCTGGTCCTGGGGCTGGCTGCTGACGTGCTGGTCCTGGGGCTGGCTGCTGACCGGCTGGTCCTGGGGCTGGCTGCTGACGGGCTGGTCCTGGGGCTGGCTGCTGACCGGCTGGTCCTGGGGCTGGCTGCTGATGGGCTGGTCCTGGGGCTGGCTGCTGACCGGCTGGTCCTGGGGCTGGCTGCTGACGGGCTGGTCCTGGGGCTGGCTGAGGGTCAATCTCATCCTCATCTTCCAACTCACCATCAGACTCCAAATTGACAGAGACATTATCCTCATATTCTGAAATGTCTTCCTCACTACCTTCTTTCTCTGCAAAAAGTATTTGTAAGGCCCTCTGAGCAGGGATTATTTTTGGCATACCGATTGATTGTGGTAAGGAGCCACACATGCAAAGCTATTTATTTGTTGTGTCCCTCCCACAATTTGCACCTGGCTTGGGTAGAGTGTGGGAAAATACAGCATGTTTAACAATGTCTTGAAATAATGTCTTGAAATAATGTATTGTAATAACATTGTGCAGGTTCCCGCAAGACATTGTGTAGTTTCACACACTACAAAGGGTAAAGAGTGCCAGAAAAGCAGGAGACAGGTAGACAGGCAGGGAGACAGACAGGTTATTGGTGCTATGTTGAAACAGCAGGCCCAGGGAAGAGGAAGACAGAGTGAAGGCACACAGCAAACCTATTTGTTTCATTTTTACTTGTTTTCACCTACACACACACTTTTCCACACTTTTATTACCCTCGGGTCCAGTGGACCCGAACACCACATATGTAATATAAATGTGTAGGGAGGTGCAGTGTGCACTCAATGAAAATGTGTTCTTTTATATGTTCTTCACAGGAAATGAGCCAAGGCCAATGAGTCTCAGATTGAAAAAAAAAAAAGTTGTATCATTTTTCTTTTAGTAAACATTGAAAATGGGTCCCACAGACCCGAACACCACACGAGGTAATTCTACATTGCTACACAGCGCTGATAAAGACTAATTGGCTGTTGCTAAAACACCATAGCATAGTGACAGTAATCAGAATGGATATTTTTTGTATATCTAATGTGTATATCTAATGCAGGTATTGCTGGTCTGTGGTCTCTGGCTGTTATCTCCTGGGAGAGATGGGTGGTGGTGTGTAAGCCCTTTGGAAATGTCAAGTTTGATGCTAAATGGGCCATGGGGGGTATTATCTTCTCCTGGGTCTGGTCTGCTTTCTGGTGCGCCCCTCCTATCTTCGGCTGGAGCAGGTGAGACATCGTCTCTTTTTCTTTCGCTGAGGATTGAAAAAAAAGTCACTTTGTTCAAAAAAGGTTTCATTATTCAAACCCGTCTCTGTGTTTCTCTCCCTCCGTCAGGTACTGGCCTCATGGACTGAAGACTTCCTGTGGACCTGATGTGTTCGGAGGCAACGAGGATCCTGGAGTCCTGTCATACATGATCGTTCTGATGATTACATGTTGCTTCCTGCCCCTGGGAGTGATCGTCTTCTGTTACCTGTTCGTGTGGCTGGCCATCCGTGCTGTAAGGGATATTTCAAATATATTATACTGTAGCAAGCAGCTATGTTGTACCGAATGAAAATGCATATTAGAGGGTTACATCTAACCGTGTGATACTCCGTCTGGATGACCACAGGTTGCCGCGCAGCAGAAAGACTCTGAGTCAACACAGAAGGCTGAGAAGGAAGTGTCCAGGATGGTTGTTGTCATGATTTTTGCTTACTGTGTCTGCTGGGGACCTTACACGGCCTTTGCCTGCTTTGCTGCGGCTAACCCCGGGTATGCTTTTCACCCTCTGGCTGCCGCTCTGCCGGCCTACTTTGCCAAAAGCGCCACCATCTGGAATCCAGTGATCTACGTCTTCATGAATAAACAGGTGTGTTTGTTTGATAGCTGCGATACTTCGATCCATTTACTACTAAAATAGTTATTAAAGGCCTCATGTCTTAATTAAATGTAGACTTTTATTTTGAAAAGCTTCTCTCTTCATGTTACATTCTTCTTCTCCTTCTTCTTCTTCTCCTTCTTCTTCTTCTCCTCCTTCTTCTTCTTCTTCTTCTTCTTCTTGTCTTCCAGTTCCGTACGTGCATCATGCAGCTCTTTGGCAAGGAAGTAGACGACGGCTCGGAGGTGTCTACATCAAAAACAGAGGTTTCCACCGTGGCACCGGCATAAAACCCCCCAGACAACGTTGTACCTCTTGGAAACAAATCACGAACGTTCTGAGATATTCCACACGGGACTTTTTCAAATGTACAGTTCATCCTCTTTTGTTTCTGAAACACATTTTTGCAGGAGAAAATTAAGCTTTACGTCATACAGTTGTAATGTGTTTAAAAACATTACCCACCAAACTGAAATGGCTATGAATCACCTCAAGGAGTTTTTATAATCCATGGTCTTCAAAATAACCAGAGAGTCGTGTGGCAATTGATATGTGTACTGTAGCTGTTGCAGTGGCACATTGTGGGACTAGGTATGGTCCTATCAATGTCTGTTGAAGTGACCCCCCCCCCCATTTTGGACTGCATTCCCTTCACTCTGTAGAGGCTAAACTAGACAGAATCACAGCTCAGGAGAACTGACATGAACTGCCAATGGAAATCTGATCATCACAAAACTATGTGAATAATTGATGGTTCCAAAACCCTTTACTTTATAGGTAACTTATGAGCTAAACACTTTGTAGCCCACTTGCAAATAAAAAATATATAAAAAAAATAATAATATTGAATAGATAATTGTGTATACAATGTATTTAACAATTTTTTTGTAGCCCACTTGCAAATAATAAATGTTTAAAAAAATTAATGCATGAAATGCATGAAATGAGAATACCCTCTGGTCTCACTTTCTATGTTTGTCCCCTGTTCATCCCCTGTTTGTACCCTGTTTATTCCCTGTTTATCCTGTTTATCCTGTTTATCCTGTTTATTCCCTGTGTATCCTGTTTATTCCCTGTTTATCCCCTGTTTATCCCTGTTTATTCCCTGTTTATTCCCTGTTTATTCCCTGTTTATCCTGTTTATCCTGTTTACCCCCTGTTTATCCCCTGTTTATTCCCTGTTTATCCTGTTTATCCCCTGTTTATTCCCTGTTTATTCCCTGTTTATCCTGTATATTCCATGTTTATTCCCTGTTTATCCTGTTTATCCTGTTTATTCCCTGTTTATCCCTGTTTATCCTGTTTATCCTGTTTATTCCCTGTTTATCCCCTGTTTATCCCCTGTTTATTCCCTGTTTATCCCCTGTTTATCCTGTTTATTCCCTGTTTATCCCCTGTTTATCCTGTTTATTCCCTGTTTATTCCCTGTTTATCCCCTGTTTATTCCCTGTTTATCCCCTGTTTATTCCCTGTTTATCCTGTTTATTCCCTGTTTATCCTGTTTATCCTGTTTATTCCCTGTTTATTCCCTGTTTATCCCCTGTTTATCCCCTGTTTATTCCCTGTTTATTCCCTGTTTATCCCCTGTTTATTCCCTGTTTATCCCCTGTTTATCCCCTGTTTATCCTGTTTATTCCCTGTTTATCCTGTTTATCCTGTTTATTCCCTGTTTATTCCCTGTTTATCCCCTGTTTATCCCCTGTTTATTCCCTGTTTATTCCCTGTTTATCCCCTGTTTATTCCCTGTTTATCCTGTTTATTCCCTGTTTATCCTGTTTATTCCCTGTTTATTCCCTGTTTATCCTGTTTATTCCCTGTTTATTCCCTGTTTATCCCCTGTTTATCCCCTGTTTATTCCCTGTTTATTCCCTGTTTATCCCCTGTTTATCCCCTGTTTATCCTGTTTATTCCCTGTTTATTCCCTGTTTATCCCCTGTTTATTCCCTGTTTATCCTGTTTATTCCCTGTTTATCCTGTTTATCCCCTGTTTGTCCCCTGTTTGTCCTGTTTATTCCCTGTTTATCCCCTGTTTATTCCCTGTTTATCCTGTTTATTCCCTGTTTATCCCCTGTTTATTCCCTGTTTATCCTGTTTATTCCCTGTTTATTCCCTGTTTATTCCCTGTTTATCCCCTGTTTATCCCCTGTTTATCCCCTGTTTATTCCCTGTTTATCCCCTGTTTATCCTGTTTATCCCCTGTTTATCCCCTGTTTATTCCCTGTTTATTCCCTGTTTATCCTGTTTATCCCCTGTTTATCCCTGTTTATTCCCTGTTTATCCTGTTTACCCTGTTTATCCTGTATATTCCATGTTTATCCCCTGTTTATCCCCTGTTTACCCTGTTTATCCCCTGTTTACCCTGTTTATCCCCTGTTTATCCTGTTTATTCCCTGTTTATACCCTGTTTATCCCTGTTTATTCCCTGTTTATCCTGTTTACCCTGTTTATCCTGTATATTCCATGTTTATTCCCTGTTTATCCTGTTTATCCTGTTTATCCTGTTTATTCCCTGTTTACCCTGTTTATTCCCTGTTTATCCCCTGTTTATCCCCTGTTTATTCCCTGTTTATCCCCTGTTTATCCTGTTTATTCCCTGTTTATCCTGTTTATCCTGTTTATTCCCTGTTTATCCTGTTTATCCTGTTTACCCTGTTTATCCTGTTTATCCTGTTTATCCTGTTTATCCCCTGTTTACCCTGTTTATTCCCTGTTTATCCCCTGTTTATCCTGTTTATTCCCTGTTTATCCTGTTTATCCCCTGTTTATCCCCTGTTTATTCCCTGTTTATTCCCTGTTTATCCCCTGTTTATCCTGTTTACCCTGTTTATTCCCTGTTTATTCCCTGTTTATCCTGTTTACCCTGTTTATCCTGTTTATCCCCTGTTTATCCTGTTTATCCCCTGTTTATCCCCTGTTTATACCCTGTTTATCCCCTGTTTATCCTGTTTACCCTGTTTATCCTGTTTATCCCCTGTTTATCCTGTTTATCCCCTGTTTATCCCCTGTTTATCCCCTGTTTATCCCCTGTTTATCCCCTGTTTATCCCCTGTTTATCCTGTTTACCCTGTTTATCCTGTTTATCCTGTTTATTCCCTGTTTATCCCCTGTTTACCCTGTTTATCCCCTGTTTATCCCTTGTTTATTCCC
This sequence comes from Salvelinus namaycush, assembly GCF_016432855.1. Classification (NCBI taxonomy): domain Eukaryota; kingdom Metazoa; phylum Chordata; class Actinopteri; order Salmoniformes; family Salmonidae; genus Salvelinus; species Salvelinus namaycush. Next base: position 24,530,012 of record NC_052344.1, on the reverse strand, counting down.
TGTTTATCCTGTTTATCCTGTTTATCCTGTTTATTCCCTGTTTATCCTGTTTATTCCCTGTTTATCCCCTGTTTATCCCCTGTTTATCCCCTGTTTACCCTGTTTATTCCCTGTTTATTCCCTGTTTAACCCCTGTTTACCCTGTTTATTCCCTGTTTATCCCCTGTTTATCCCCTGTTTATCCCCTGTTTACCCTGTTTATTCCCTGTTTATCCCCTGTTTACCCTGTTTATCCTGTTTATCCTGTTTATTCCCTGTTTATCCTGTATATTCCATGTTTATTCCCTGTTTATCCCCTGTTTACCCTGTTTATCCTGTTTACCCTGTTTATCCCCTGTTCATCCCCTGTTTATCCCCTGTTTATCCTGTTTATTCCCTGTTTATTCCCTGTTTACGCCATTTCTTATCCCGTTTGTTCCCTGTTTGTCCCCTGTTCATCCTCTGATTGTTCCCTGTTTATTCCCTGTGTATCACCTGTTTATTCCCTGTTCATCTCCTGTTTATTCCCTGTTTATGCCTTGTTTATCCCCTGTTTATCCCCTTTGTTGAGCTTCACAATCCACTTGAGATACTATTGAATGATTTGATGCGTGAAAAAATGCTAACGTCGGTCCCATGACTTGAGTGGGATTTGTGCCACACATGCTAAAACCCTCCCGCTTCACCTCTTCCTCTCGGATCGAACCCACAGCCCTGACGTTGCAAGCGTCATGCCAATTAGCAACACGAGACCAATCACCTTGGACGTGGGGTTTTGATGTGCATGTGTTCATTTCAAAGAAGCAACAACTTATGTTGTTATTATAAGGATGGAGCGAAAGAACATTTTTCCCATGATTCCAGAACATAAACAAGGTGTACGGCTGGGAAGAGAACATGTATTTCCAGCCACAACAGGGAGACTGAACGCTTCTTTTGGCAGAAGCCTTAATTAGTTCAATCTTGCTTAAGTGGCCATTTGAGATTTCAATTATGGGAAGTTTAAAACGTTAATGGTCCTTACAAGCCACTAAAGCTTGGCGATTAAAACGAAATGCAGAATGACTTGTCAAGAGTCAAGGAGAGACGTGGGCCTTTAGGAAGGAGAACAAAAGCTGAACAGACGAGCTTCATGAACACAGCTCGCACACCAATAACAAACTCACTGAATGACACCGATGACGCCAATAATCCTAACAAAACACTGCAATGCAATGTCACAGTGGTCAGAAGAAAGGAGAAGGAGTCCAAACGTGGATTTAATCATTCAAGGTGATAACAAACTCAGTAAACAGTAAACAGTCTGCAGTCTGAATACACACTGAGAGGAGTCTCAACAACACACTGCAGTCTGAATACACACTGAGAGGAGTCACAACAACACACTGCAGTCTGAATACACACTGAGAGGAGTCACAACAACACACTGCAGTCTGAATACACACTGAGAGGAGTCACAACAACACACTGCAGTCTGAATACACACTGAGAGGAGTCACAACAACACACT
>NC_052344.1:24518523-24523523 GCF_016432855.1 Salvelinus namaycush | reverse complement strand
CAGCCAGAACACAGCTAATACTACAACACAGGAAACAAGGCTGACATCACAGCCAGAACACAGCTAGTACTACAACACAGGAAACAAGGCTGACACATCACAGCCAGAACACAGCTAATACTACAACACAGGAAACAAGGCTGACACATCACAGCCAGAACACAGCTAGTACTACAACACAGGAAACAAGGCTGACATCACAGCCAGAACACAGCTAGTACTACAACACAGGAAACAAGGCTGACACATCACAGCCAGAACACAGCTAATACTACAACACAGGAAACAAGGCTGACACATCACAGCCAGAACACAGCTAATACTACAACACAGGAAACAAGGCTGACACATCACAGCCAGAACACAGCTAATATTACAACACAGGAAACAAGGCTGACATCACAGCCAGAACACAGCTAATACTACAACACAGGAAACAAGGCTGACACATCACAGCCAGAACACAGCTAATACTACAACACAGGAAACAAGGCTGACACATCACAGCCAGAACACAGCTAGTACTACAACACAGGAAACAAGGCTGACACATCACAGCCAGAACACAGCTAATACTACAACACAGGAAACAAGGCTGACACATCACAGCCAGAACACAGCTAATACTACAACACAGGAAACAAGGCTGACATCACAGCCAGAACACAGCTAGTACTACAACACAGGAAACAAGGCTGACACATCACAGCCAGAACACAGCTAATACTACAACACAGGAAACAAGGCTGACACATCACAGCCAGAACACAGTTAGTACTACAACACAGGAAACAAGGCTGACATCACAGCCAGAACACAGCTAATACTACAACACAGGAAACAAGGCTGACACATCACAGCCAGAACACAGCTAGTACTACAACACAGGAAACAAGGCTGACACATCACAGCCAGAACACAGCTAGTACTACAACACAGGAAACAAGGCTGACACATCACAGCCAGAACACAGCTAGTACTACAACACAGGAAACAAGGCTGACACATCACAGCCAGAACACAGCTAGTACTACAACACAGGAAACAAGGCTGACATCACAGCCAGAACACAGCTAATACTACAACACAGGAAACAAGGCTGACATCACAGCCAGAACACAGCTAGTACTACAACACAGGAAACAAGGCTGACACATCACAGCCAGAACACAGCTAGTACTACAACACAGGAAACAAGGCTGACACATCACATCCAGAACACAGCTAGTACTACAACACAGGAAACAAGGCTGACATCACAGCCAGAACACAGCTAGTACTACAACACAGGAAACAAGGCTGACATCACAGCCAGAACACAGCTAGTACTACAACACAGGAAACAAGGCTGACATCACAGCCAGAACACAGCTAATACTACAACACAGGAAACAAGGCTGACATCACAGCCAGAACACAGCTAGTACTACAACACAGGAAACAAGGCTGACATCACAGCCAGAACACAGCTAGTACTACAACACAGGAAACAAGGCTGACACATCACAGCCAGAACACAGTTAGTACTACACCACAGGAAACACAGCAGTTTGCTTCACCATGAACTGAAGACCTGTCCCGAGTATCTTGGACTTTGTACAGATACAATTGAATCCTTGACGTATAAGGAGCAGTAGATGGTTTATGTTTGTCCTAAGTGGTAGAGAGAAACAATAGCAGACAGGTGTATCTAACACATAACAGCTCATTACATCCGTTCTATGTACAACAGACTCAACAGAGAAGACAGACACCTCCCTCAGTTTGCTGTAGGAGTTGAGAAGAAAACACAGGACAGATAGGTGTTCCTGTCAAAGCCCCTCTCTCTCTCTCTCTACCTCCCTCCCTCCCTCTCTCTACCTCTCTCTCTCTCTCTACCTCCCTCCCCAGTCCAACATTAAAGAGAGGTACCATGTTGTTCTGCCTGCTGGAAAAGAGAGGAGGGGAAAACAGAGGAGCAGAGAGAAAGTCTTTGATTGCGAGCCGCAGCAGCAGCAACTGGATGTCTGAAAGGTCCAAAAGCAGAAAACAGATTGGACAGGAATCATCAGGAGTCAGGCAAGACTTTCATGTTCAAACTGTTGATTCAAATCCTAAATCGACCAACACAACTTCACTGTCTGTGGGGAAAAAAATGACCATATCTTTTTGATTTATGTTGATGTTTAAGCAAATCGTGTTGCTCTCTCTCTCTCTCTCTCTCTCTCTCTCTCTCTCTCTCTCTCTCTCTCTCTCTCTCTCTCTCTCTCTCTCTCTCTCTGTCTCTCTCTCTCTCTCTCTCCTCTCTCTCTCTCTCTCTCTCTCTCTCTCTCTCTCTCTCCTCTCTCACTCTCTCTCTCTCTCTCTCTAAAATATCTCTCTCTCTCTAAAATATCTCTCTCTCTCTCTCTCTCTAAAATCTCTCTCTCTCTCTAAAATCTCTCTCTCTCTCCCTCTCTAAAATCTCTCTCTCTTGCTCCCTCTCTAAAATCTCTCACACTCACTCACTCACTCTCTCACTGTGGTCATGCTCTTGTAAATGCACCCTGGGAAAAGAGGTCTCAGAGCCCCACATCCAGGAGGCGAAGAGGGGGAATATCCTTTTAGTGTGTCCAGGGTGGTTTAGCTCTACAGAGCAGAACACCTGGAGGTTACCCCGGCCTGGCTAGGATGGGCTCTAGTCTCTGAATAAAGGATATATGATGGAGAGGCAAAAGAGATGGAGGGAAAAGGGGGGTTGGAGGGAAAGGGATAGAGAAAAGAGAGGGATACAGAGAAGAGAGGAGTGGAGTGGCAGGAAAGGGACAGAGAAAAGAGAGGGATACAGAGAAGAGAGGAGAGGAGTGGAGGGAAAGGGATAGAGAAAAGAGAGGGATACAGAGAAGAGAGGAGAGGAGTGGAGGGAAAGGGACAGAGAAAAGAGAGGGATACAGAGAAGAGAGGAGAGGAGTGGAGGGAAGGGACAGAGAAAAGAGAGGGATACAGAGAAGAGAGGAGAGGAGTGGAGGGAAGGGACAGAGAAAAGAGAGGGATACAGAGAAGAGAGGAGAGGAGTGGAGGGAAAGGGACAGAGAAAGAGAGGGATACAGAGAGAGAGGGAGAGGAGTGGAGGGAAAGGGATAGAGAAAAGAGAGGGTACAGAGAAGAGAGGAGGAGTGGAGGGAAAGACAGAGAAAAGAGAGGGATACAGAGAAGAGAGGAGAGGAGTGGAGGGAAGGGGACAAAGAAAAGAGAGGGATACAGAGAAGAGAGGAGAGGAGTGGAGGGAAGGGACAGAGAAAAGAGAGGGATACAGAGAAGTAGGAGAGGAGTGGAGGGAAGGGAAAGAGAAAAGAGAGGGATACAGAGAAGAGCGGAGAGGAGTGGAGGGAAAGGGGACAGAGAAAAGAGAGGGATACAGAGAAGAGAGGAGAGGAGTGGAGGAAAGGGATAGAGAAAAGAGAGGGATACGAGGAGAGAGAGGAGGAGTGGAGGGAAGGGACAGAGAAAAGAGAGGGATACAGAGAAGAGAGGAGAGGAGTGGAGGGAAGGGACAGAGAAAAGAGAGGGATACAGAGAAGAGAGGAGAGGAGTGGAGGGAAAGGGACAGAGAAAAGAGAGGGATACAGAGAAGATAGGAGAGGAGTGGAGGGAAGGGACAGAGAAAAGAGAGGGATACAGAGAAGAGAGGAGAGGAGTGGAGGGAAGGGACAGAGAAAAGAGAGGGATACAGAGAAGAGAGGAGAGGAGTGGAGGGAAGGGGACAGAGAAAAGAGAGGGATACAGAGAAGAGAGGAGAGGAGAGGAGGGAAGGGACAGAGAAAAGAGAGGGATACAGAGAAGATAGGAGAGGAGTGGAGGGAAAGGGACAGAGAAAAGAAAGGGATACAGAGAAGAGAGGAGAGGAAGGGTTTTGCTTACCAAGGTTGTCCAGTGAGGGAGACATTAAAAGAGAGGGTTAGCAACACCACACACACTCACTGTCTTTCCTGTAAGCTAATGTTGGTGTTACACAAAGACAGAGAGGAGAGAGTTGACTACTGTCTGTTCAATAGAATACAGACACAGAGAGAGGAGAGAGTTGACTACTATCTGTTCAATAGAATACAGACACAGACAGAGGAGAGAGTTGACTACTGTCTGTTCAATAGAATACAGACACAGACAGAGGAGAGAGTTGACTACTGTCTGTTCAATAGAATACAGACACAGAGAGAGGAGAGAGTTGACTACTGTCTGTTCAATAGAATACAGACACAGAGAGAGGAGAGAGTTGACTACTGTCTGTTCAATAGAATACAGACACAGACAGAGGAGAGAGTTGACTACTATCTGTTCAATAGAATACAGACACAGACAGAGGAGAGAGTTGACTACTGTCTGTTCAATAGAATACAGACAGACACAGACAGAGGAGAGAGTTGTGTCTGTTCAAAATTGCAACACCAGATACTCTCTCAACCTGACAGACTCTGGCCGAGGGCCAACACGGACCGCCTGCACTTTCATCTCCTCCAGATCTTGTGAACGTCATCTGTCAGGACTACACGTCTCTCAGTGAAACAGCCCACACTCATCCACCTCATCTCTCCATTCAGCAGTGATCCACACGAACGTCTTCCTACCTCTATGTGTGGATGATTGCCTGCCTGCTATGGTTCGGCTCAGAGATATGAGATATGTCTCCGGATTGATGCTGCATTAGTCACATGTCCACTCTCTTTCTCCTTCAGCTCTCTACCTCCCTTCTCCTCCTCTCTCACTCTCTCTACCTCTCTCTCTACCTCTCTCTACCTCTCTCTACCTCACTCTACCTCTCTCTACCTCCCTTCTCCTCCTCTCTCACTCTCTCTCCCTCTCTCTACCTCTCTCTACCTCTCTCTACCTCACTCTACCTCTCTCTACCTCCCTTCTCCTCCTCTCTCACTCTCTCTACCTCTCTCTACCTCTCTCTACCTCTCTCTACCTCTCTCTACCTCCATTCTCCTCCTCTCTCACTCTCTCTACCTCACTCTACCTCTCTCTAACCCCATTTCTTCCTC
>NC_052344.1:24442181-24518423 GCF_016432855.1 Salvelinus namaycush | reverse complement strand
TCGGAATGTCTTTGTTTAGTTGTTCAGTATCCTGATGTTTATCTTCTTCGTATCCCTTTAGGAATGTCTTTGTTAGGTTCAGTATCCTGATGTTTATCTTCTTCGTATCCCTTTAGGAATGTCTTTGTTAGGTTCAGTATCCTGTTGTTTATCTTCTTCGTATCCCTTTAGGAATGTCTTTGTTAGGTTCAGTATCCTGTTGTTTATCTTCTTCGTATCCCTTTAGGAATGTCTTTGTTTAGTTGTTCAGTATCCTGTTGTTTATCTTCTTCGTATCCCTTTAGGAATGTCTTTGTTAGGTTCAGTATCCTGTTGTTTATCTTCTTCGTATCCCTTTAGGAATGTCTTTGTTAGGTTCAGTATCCTGTTGTTTATCTTCTTCATATCCCTTTAGGAATGTCTTTGTTAGGTTCAGTATCCTGTTGTTTATCTTCTTCGTGTCCCTTTAGGAATGTCTTTGTTAGGTTCAGTATCCTGTTGTTTCCATCTCATGTTGTGTCCTTTAAGCAGTTAGGTTCAGTATCCTGTTGTTTCCATCTCATGTTGTGTACTTTAAGCAGTTAGGTTCAGTATCCTGTTGTTTCCATCTCATGTTGTGTCCTTTTAAGCAGTTAGGTTCAGTATCCTGTTTGTTTCCATCTCATGTGTGTACTTTAAGCAGTTAGGTTCAGTATCCTGTGTTTTCCATCCATGTTGTGTCCTTTAAGCAGTTAGGTTCAGTATCCTGTTGTTTCCATCTCATGTGTGTACTAAGCGTTAGGTTCAGTATCCTGTTGTTTCCATCTCATGTTGTGTCCTTTAAGCAGTTAGGTTCAGTATCCTGTTGTTTCCATCTCATGTTGTGTCCTTTAAGCAGTTAGGTTCAGTATCCTGTTGTTTCCATCTCATGTTGTGTCCTTTAAGCAGTTAGGTTCAGTATCCTGTTGTTTCATCTCATGTTGTGTCTTTAAGCAGTTAGGTTCAGTATCCTGTGTTTCCATCTCATGTTGTGTCCTTAAGCAGTTAGGTTCAGTATCCTGTGTTTCATCTCATGTTGTGTCCTTAAGCAGTTAGGTTCAGTATTCGTTGTTTCCATCTTATGTTGTGTACTTTAAGCAGTTAGGTTCAGTATCCTGTTGTTTCCATCTCATTTTGTGTACTTTAAGCAGGTAGGTTCAGTATCCTGTTTGTTTCCATCTCATGGTTTTCTTTAAGCAGTTAGGTCAGTATCCTGTTGTTTCCATCTCATGTTGTGTACTTTAAGCAGTTAGGTTCAGTATCCTGTTGTTTCCATCTCATGTTGTGTCCTTTAAGCAGTTAGGTTCAGTATCCTGTTGTTTCCATCTCATGTTGTGTACTTTAAGCAGTTAGGTTCAGTATCCTGTTGTCCATCTCATGTTGTGTCTTTAAGCAGTTAGGTTCAGTATCCGTTGTTTCCATCTCATGTTGTGTACTTTAAGCAGTTAGGTTCAGTATCCTGTTGTTTCCATCTCATGTGTGTGTCTTAAGCAGTTAGGTTCAGTATCCTGTTTTTCCATCTCATGTTGTGGACTTTAAGCAGTTAGGTTCAGTATCCTGTTGTTTCCATCTCATGTTGTGTACTTTAAGCAGTTAGGTTCAGTATCCTGTTGTTTCCATCTCATGTTGTGTACTTTAAGCAGTTAGGTTCAGTATCCTGTTGTTTCCATCTCATGTTGTGTACTTTAAGCAGTTAGGTTCAGTATCCTGTTGTTTCCATCTCATGTTGTGTCCTTTAAGCAGTTAGGTTCAGTATCCTGTTGTTTCCATCATGTTGTGTCCTTTAAGCAGTTAGGTTCAGTATCCTGTTGTTTCCATCTCATGTTGTGTACTTTAAGCAGTTAGGTTCAGTATCCTGTTGTTTCCATCTCATGTTGTGTCCTTTAAGCAGTTAGGTTCAGTATCCTGTTGTTTCCATCTCATGTTGTGTACTTTAAGCAGTTAGGTTCAGTATCCTGTTGTTTCCATCTCATGTTGTGTACTTTAAGCAGTTAGGTTCAGTATCCTGTTGTTTCCATCTCATGTTTGTGTACTTAAGCAGTTAGGTTCAGTATCTGTGTTTCCATCTCATGTTGTGTACTTAAGCAGTTGGTTCAGTTCCTGTTGTTTCATCTCATGTTGTGTCCTTAAGCAGTTAGGTTCAGTATCCTGTTGTTTCCAACTCATGTTGTGCCTTTAAGCAGTTAGGTTCAGTATCCTGTTGTTTCCATCTCATGTTTGTGCCTTTAAGCAGTTAGGTTCAGTATCCTGTTGTTTCCATCTCATGTTGTGTACTTTAAGCAGTTAGGGCAGTATCCTGTTGTTTCCCATCATGTTGTGTCCTTAAGCAGTTGGTTCAGTATCCTGTTGTTTCCATCTCATGTTGTGTACTTTAAGCAGTTAGGTTCAGTATCCTGTTGTTTCCATCTCATGTTGTGTACTTTAAGCAGTTAGGTTCAGTATCCTGTTGTTTCCATCTCATGTTGTGTACTTTAAGCAGTTAGGTTCAGTATCCTGTTGTTTCCATCTCATGTTGTGTCCTTTAAGCAGTTAGGTTCAGTATCCTGTTGTTTCCATACGTCTACTAGTTGTGTATCTTAAGCACAGTTTAGCAGACCTGCTGAGGCATAGATGTGACAATATCGTTTCTGCCTTGCTCAGACTTCCACTTGTTCAATATGAAACAGGTCTACACATGATCTATTGTCTCCTCAAAACAAGACAAAAAATACAGTCTGCTTTCACAGCAGAACAGTTCTCCTCAGCATAACAACACATTGTAACACACCCCTTGTTAGGACTAATTAAAACGCACATACTCTGTACCGTTACCATGACACTGCAGCACCAGTCTAGAGTGTGAGTGTGTGTGTGTGTGTGTGTGTGTGTGTGTGTGTGTGTGTGTGTGTGTGTGTGTGTGTGTGTGTGAGTGTGTGTGTGGTGTGTGGTGTGTGTGTGTTGTGTGTGACTGGTGGTGTGGTGTTTGCGGGTGTAGTGTGTGTGTGACTGCGGTGGTGTGTGGTGTGTCTGTGTGATGGTGTGTGGTGTGGTGTGTGTGTGTGTGTGTGTGTGTGTGAGTGTGTCTCTCCAGTGTGGAGCAGAGGGGATATGATCTGGATTTCAGTGAGTCTAGTCTGTGCATCACCAACCCCTGTAGCATCTCTCTCCAAGGGCCCTGTTACTGTTACTGTTACTGTTACTGTTACTGGTTACTATTACTGGTTACTATTACTGGTTAACTTTTACTTTATGTTACTGTTACTAGAGTTACTGTACTACTGGTACTGTTACTGTTACTGTTACTGTTACTGATTACTGGTTACTGTTACTTTACTGTTACTGTACTGGTTACTGTTACTGGTTACTGTTACTGTTACTGTTTACTGGTACTATTACTGTTACTATTACTGCGTACATGTTTACTGTTACTGTTACTGTGACTGTACTGGTTACTTGTTACTGTTACTGTTAGGTTACTGGTTACTGGTTACTAGTTACTGTTACTGGTTAACTTTACTCGGTACTGTTACTGTTACTGTTATAGTACTGTTATCTACTGTTACTTCTTGTTACTGTTTACTGTTACTGGTTCTTTACTTTACTGGTTTACTGGTTACTGTGTTACTGTTACTGGTTATGTCTGGTTACTGTATGGTACTGTACTGTTACTGTACTTTACTTGTTACTGTTTGGACTGGTTACTGTTTACTGTTACTGTTACTACTTACTGGTACTGGTTACTGGTTACTGTGTTACTGTACTTTACTGGTTACTGTTACTGGTTCTTTCTGGTACTGTTTACTGTTACTGTTACTGTTACTGTTACTGGTTACTGTTACTGTTACTGTTACTGGTTACTGTTACTGTTACTGTTTACTGTTACTGTTACTGGGTACTGGGTTACTGTTACTGGTTACTGGTTACGGTTACGGTTACGGTTACTGTTATGTATATTACTGGTTACTCGTTAGGGTTACTGTTACTGGTTACTGTTACTGTTACTGGTTACTATTACTGGTTACTGTTACTGTTACTGTTACTGTTACTGTTACTGGTTACTGTTACTGTTACTGTTACTGGTTACTGTTACTGGTTACTGTTACTGGTTACTGTTACTGGTTACTGTTACTGTTACTGTTACTGTTACTGTTACTATTACTGGTTACTGGTTACTGGTTACTGTTACTGGTTACTGTTACTATTACTGTTACTGTTACTGTTACTGGTTACTGTTACTGTTTACTGCTGTTAACGGTTACTGGTTACTGTACTGTTAACTGTTACTGGTTTACTATTACTGGTTACTGGTTACTGTTCTACTGTTACTGGTTACTGTTACTGTGTTACTGTTACGGTTACTGTTACTGTTACTGGTTACTGTTACTGTTACTGGTACTGGTTACTGTTAGGTACTGTCTACTGTTACTGGTTTACTGTTACTGTACTGTACTGGTTTTTACTGTTACTGGTTACTGTTACGTACTGGTTACTGTTACTGTTACTGTTACTGTGACTGGTTACTGTTACTGTTACTGTTACTGGTTTACTATTACTGTTACTGTTAATTACTGTTCTGGTTACTGTTACTGTACTGTTACTGTTACTGTTAAGTTACTGTTACGGATTACTGTATGTTACTGTTACTGTTACTGGTTACTGTCGTTACTGTTACTGTTACTGGTTACTATGTTACTGTTACTGTACTGGTTACGTTACTGGTTAGTTACTGTTACTGTTACTGGTTACTAGTTACGTTTACTGTTACTGTTACTGTTTACTGTTACTGTTACTGGTTACGGTTTTGTTACGGTTACTGGTTACTGTTTACTGTTACTGTTACTGTTACTGGTAGCTGACTGTTACTGTACGTGTTACTGGTTACTGTTACTGTTACTGTTACTGATTACTTGGTTACTGTTACTGTTACTGTTACTGTTACTGGTTATTACTGGTTACTGGTTAACTGTTTACTTGTTACTGGTTACTGGTTACTGTTACGTGTTACTTTAACTGTTACTGGTTACTGGTTACGTATGTTACTGTGTTACTGTTACTGGTTATATGTACTGGTTACTGTTACTGTTACTGTTACTGGTTACTGTTACTGTACTGTACTGGTTACTGTTACGTTACTGTTACTGTTACTGTACTGTTACTGGTTACTTTACTGTTACTGGTTACTGTTTACTGTTACTGTTACTGGTTACTGTTACTGGTTATGGTACTTTACGTTACTGTTATGTTACTGGTTACTGTTACTGTTACTGGTTACTGTACTGGTTACTGTACTTTACTGTTACTGGTTAATGTACTGTTACTGTTATGTTACTGTTATGTTACTGTTACGGATTACTGGTTACTGTTACTGGTTACTGTATGGTTACTGTTAGGTTACTGTTACTAGTTACTGTTAACTGTTACTTGTTACTGTATGTTACTGTTACGTTACGGTTACGTTACTGGTTACTGGTTCCTGTTACTGTTACTGTTACTGGTTATGTTACTGTTTACTGTTAGTTACTGTACGTTATGGTTACTATTACTGTTATTACTGTGTTACTGTTATGTTAACTGGTTATGTTACTGGTTTACTGGTTACTGTTAGTTACTGTACTGGTTACTGTTACTGTTACTGTTACTGTTACTGGTTACTATTACTGGTTACTATTACTGGTTACTGTTACTGGTTACTGTTACTGTTACTATTACTGGTTACTATTACTGTTACTATTACTGGTTACTGTTACTGTTACTATTACTGGTTACTGTTACTGTTACTGTTACTGTTACTATTACTGTTTACTGTTTACTGTAATAGTTACTGGTTACTGTTTACTGTTACTGGTACTGGTTACTGTTACTGTTACTGTTACTGTTACTGTTACTGTTACTGTGTACTGTACTGTTACTGTTCACGGTTACTGTGTTACTGGTTACTGTTACTGTACGGTTACTGTACTGTTACTGTTATGTTACTGTTACTGTTTACTGTTACGTTTTCTTTACGTTACGTTTGGTTACTTTACTGTTTACTGTTTACTGTTTACTGTTACTGTTTACTGTTACTGTTACTGGTTACTGTTACTGTTACTGGTTACTGTTACTGTTACTGGTTACTGTTACTGTTACTGGTTACTGTTACTGTTACTGGTTACTGGTTACTGTTACTGTTTACTGGTTACTGGTTACTGTTACTGTTACTGTTACTGTTACTGTTACTGGTTACTGTTACTGTTTACTGTTACTGTTACTGGTTACTGTTACTGTTACTGGTTACTGGTTACTGTTACTGTTACTGGTTACTGTTACTGTTACTGTTACTGTTACTGGTTACTGGTTACTGTTACTGTTACGTTACTGTCTGGTTACTGTTACTGTTACTGTACTGTTACTGTTATTACTGTTACTGTTATGTTACGTTCGGTTACTGTTACTTATTACTGTTACTATTACTGTTACTGTTACTGTTACTGGTTACTGTTACTGTTACTGTTACTGGTTACTGTTACTGTTACTGTTACTGTTACTGTTACTGTTACTGTTTACTGGTTACTATTACTGTTACTATTACTGGTTACTGTTACTATTACTGTTACTGTTACTGTTACTGTTACTGTTACTGTTACTGTTACTGTTACTATTACTGGTTACTGGTTACTGTTACTGTTACTGTTACTGTTACTGTTACTGTTACTGTTACTGGTTTACTATTACTGTTACTATGTTACTGTACTGTACTGTTACTTTACTGGTTACTGGTTACTGGTTCTGTTATGTTACTGTTACATGTTACGTTTGGTACTGTTACTGGTTTTACTGTTACTGTACTTACGTTACTGTTACTGGTTACTATTACTGGTTACTATTACTGGTTACTATTACTGGTTACTGTTACTGTTACTGTTACTGTTACTATTACTGGTTACTGTTACTGTTACTGTTACTGGTTACTATTACTGGTTACTATTACTGGTTACTGTTACTGGTTACTGTTACTGTTACTTTACTGTACTTACTGGTTACTTTAGTTACTGTTACTGTTACTGTTACTGTTATTTACTGTTACTTTTTACTGTTTTACTGGTACTGTTACTGGTTACTATACTGGTTACTGGTTACTGTACTGTTACTGGTTTTTACGGTTACTGTTACTGTCCTGTTACTATTACTGTTACTGGTTACTGGTTACTGGTTACTGTTACTGTTACTGTTACTGTTACTGGTTACTGTTACTGGTTACTGTTACTGTTACTGTTACTGTTACTGGTTACTGTTACTGTTACTGTTACTGGTTACTGTTACTGGTTACTGTTACTGTTACTGTTACTGGTTACTGTTACTTTACTGTATTTAGTTACTGTTACTGTTACTGTTACTGTATGTTTGTTATTACTGGTTACTGTTACTATTACTGGTTACTGTTACTGTTACTGTTACTGTTACTGTTTACTGGTTACTATTACTGGTTACTGTTACTGTTACTGTTACTGTTACTGTTACTGGTTACTATTAACTGGTTGTTACTGTGTTACTGTTACTGTTTACGTTTACTGGTTTACTATTATGTGTTACTGGTTACTGTTACTGTTACTGTTACTGTTACTGGTTACTGTTACTGTTACTATTACTGGTTACTGTTACTGGTTACTATTACTGTTACTGTTACCTTTACTGTTACTATTACTGGTTACTGTTACTGTTACTGGTTACTGTTACTGTTTACTGTTACTGTTACTGGTTACTGGTTACTGTTACTGGTTACTGGTTACTGGTTACTGGTTACTGTTACTGGTTACTGGTTACTGTTACTGGTTACTGGTTGTACTGGTATGGTTTACTGTTACTGTTACTTACTGGTTACTGTTACTGGTTACTGGTTACTGTACTGGTTACTGGTTACTGTTACTGGTTACTGTGTTACTGTTACTGGTTACTGGTTACTGACTTTACTGTTACTGTTACTGGTTACTGGTTACTGTTACTGTTACTGTTACTATTACTGGTTACTGGTTACTGGTTACTGTTACTGGTTACTGTTACTATTACTGGTTACTGGTTACTGGTTACTGTTACTGTTACTGTTACTATTACTGGTTACTGGTTACTGGTTACTGTTACTGGTTACTGTTACTATTACTGGTTACTATTACTGGTTACTATTACTGTTACTGTTACTGGTTACTGTTACTGGTTACTGTTACTGTTACTGTTACTGTTACTGGTTACTGGTTACTGTTACTGGTTACTGGTTACTGGTTACTGTTACTGTTACTGTTACTGTTACTGTTACTGGTTACTGGTTACTGGTTACTGGTTACTGTGACTGGTTACTGTTACTGTTACTGGTTACTGGTTACTGGTTACTGTTACTGTTACTGTTACTGTTACTGGTTACTGTTACTGTTACTGTTACTGTTACCTTAGGCTTTACTCCGGTTACTGTTATTACTGTACGTTGTACTAGTTACTGGTTACTGTTACTGTTAGTTACGTTACTGGTTACTGGTATGTACTGTTACTGTACTGTTACTGTTACTGTTACTGTTACTGGTTACTGTTACTGTTAGGTTACTGTTACTGTTACTGGTACTGTTACTATTACTGTTACTGGTTACTGTTACTGTTACTGGTTACTGTTACTGTTACTGTTACTGTTACTGCGTTACTAGTTACTGTACTGTTACTGGTTACTGTTACTGGTTACTGGTTACTGGTTACTGTTACGTACTGTTACTGTACTGTATTACTGTTCTGTACTGTTACTGTTACTGGTTACTGTTACTTTACTGTTACTATACTGTTACTGTTACTGGTTACTGTACTGTTACTGTTACTGTTACTGTTACTGGTTACTGTTACTGTACTGGTTTACTGTTCGTTACTGTACTGTTACGGTTACTGTTACTGGTTACTGTTACTGTTACTGTTACTGTTACTGTTACTGGTTACTGTTACTGGTTACTGTTACTGTTACTGGTTACTGTTACTGTTATGGTTACTGTTATTACGTTACTGTTATGGTTTACTGTTACTGTTACTGGTTACTGTTACTGTTACTGTTACTGGTTACTGTTACTGGTTACTGTTACTGTTACTGGTTACTGGTTACTGTTACTGTTACTGGTTACTGTTACTGTTACTGTTACTGTTACTGTTACTGTTACTGTTACTGGTTACTGTTACTGTTACTGTTACTGGTTACTGTTACTGTTACTGTTACTGGTTACTGTTACTGTTACTGGTTACTATTACTGTTACTGGTTACTGTTACTGTTACTGTTACTGGTTACTGTTACTGGTTACTGTTACTGGTTACTGGTTACTGTTACTGTTACTGTTACTGGTTACTGTTACTGTTACTGTTACTGTTACTGTTACTGGTTACTGTTACTGTTACTGGTTACTGTTACTGGTTACTGTTACTGTTACTGTTACTGGTTACTGTTACTGGTTACTGGTTACTGGTTACTGTTACTGTTACTGTTACTGGTTACTGTTACTGTTACTGTTACTGGTTACTGTTACTGTTACTGGTTACTGGTTACTGTTACTGGTTACTGGTTACTGTTACTGTTACTGTTACTGGTACTGTTACTGTTACTGGTTACTGTTACTGTTACTGGTTACTGTTATGTACTTTACTGTTATTACTGTGTATTGACTGTACGTTACTGTTACTGGTTACTATTACTGTTACTTTACTGTTACTGTTATGTTACTGTTACTGTTACTTTTGTACTGTTACTGTTACTGTACTGGTTACTTTACTGGTTACTATTACTGGTTACTGTTACTGGTTACTGTTACTGTTACTATTACTGGTTACTATTACTGTTACTATTACTGGTTACTGTTACTGTTACTATTACTGGTTACTGTTACTGTTACTGTTACTGTTACTGTTTACTGGTTACTATTACTGTTACTATTACTGGTTACTGGTTACTGTTACTGGTTACTGGTTACTATTACTGGTTACTGTTACTGTTACTGTTACTGGTTACTGGTTACTGTTACTGTTACTGTTACTGGTTACTATTACTGTTACTGGTTACTGTTACTGTTACTGTTACTGTTACTGTTTACTGTTACTGTTTACTGTTTACTGTTTACTGTTACTGTTACTGTTAGTTACTGTTAGTTACTGTTACTGTGTGTTACTGTTACTGTTACTGTTAGTTACTGTTACTGTTAGTTACTGTTACTGTTAGTTACTGTTACTGTGTGTTACTGTTACTGTTTACTGGTTACTGGTTACTGTTACTGTTTACTGGTTACTGGTTACTGGTTACTGTTACTGTTACTGGTTACTGGTTACTGTTACTGGTTACTGTTACTGTTACTGGTTACTGGTTACTGGTTACTGGTTACTGTTACTGGTTACTGGTTACTGTTACTGTTACTGTTTACTGTTTACTGTTACTGTTACTGGTTACTGGTTACTGTTACTGTTACTGTTACTGTTACTGGTTACTGTTACTGTTACTGTTACTGGTTACTGGTTACTGTTACTGTTACTGTTACTGTTACTGTTTACTGGTTACTGTTACTGTTACTGTTACTGGTTACTGTTACTGTTACTGTTACTGTTACTGGTTACTGTTACTGTTACTGTTACTGTTACTGGTTACTGTTTACTGGTTACTGTTACTGTTACTGTTACTGTTACTGTTTACTGGTTACTATTACTGTTACTATTACTGGTTACTGTTACTGTTTACTGTTACTGTTACTGTTACTGTTACTGTTACTGTTACTGGTTACTGTTACTATTACTGTTACTGTTACTGTTACTGTTACTGTTACTGGTTACTATTACTGTTACTTTACTGTTACTGTTCTGTTACTGTTACTGTTACTGTTCTGTTACTGTTCTGTTACTGTTACTGTTACTGGTTACTGTTACTGTTACTTTACTGGTTACTTATTACTTGTTACTGTTACTAGTTACTGGTACTGTACTGGTACTATTACTGGTTACTATTACTGGTTACTATTACTGGTTACTGTTACTGTTACTGTTACTGTTACTATTACTGGTTACTGTTACTGTTACTGTTACTGGTTACTATTACTGGTTACTAGTTACTGGTACTGTTACCTGTTACGGGTACTGTTACATACTGGTTACTATTACTGTTACTATTACTGGTTACTGTTACTGTTACTATTACTGGTTACTGTTACTGTTACTGTTACTGTTACTGTTTACTGGTTACTATTACTGTTACTATTACTGGTTACTGGTTACTGTTACTGGTTACTGGTTACTATTCTGGTTATGTTACTGTTACTGTTACTGTTACTGTTACTGTTTACTGGTTACTATTACTGGTTACTGTTACTGTTACTGTTACTGTTAACTGTTACTGTTACTGGTTACTAGGTTACTGTTACTGTTACTGTTACTGGTTACTGTTACTGTTACTGTTATGTTCACTGTATGTTATGTTTTACTTGTTACTGTTATGTTACTGTTACTGGTTACTATTACTGTTACTAGTTACTGGTTACTGGTTACTGTTACGTTACTGTTACTGTTTACTATTACTGTTATGTATTACTGGTTACTGTTACTGTTACTGTTACTGTTACTGTTTACTGGTTACTATTACTGGTTACTGTTACTGTTACTGTTACTGTTACTGTTACTGGTTACTATTACTGTTACTGTTACTGTTACTGTTACTGTTTACTGTTTACTGGTTACTATTACTGGTTACTGTTACTGGTTACTGGTTACTGTTACTGTTACTGTTACTGTTACTGGTTACTGTTACTGTTACTATTACTGGTTACTGTTACTGTTACTGTTACCTTTAACTGTTACTATACTGCGTATGTTACTGTTACTGTTATGTTATCTGTTTACTGTTACTGTTACTGGTACTGTTATGTTACTGGTTACTGGTTACTGGTTACTGTTACTGTTACTGGTTACTGGTTTACTGTACTGTTACTGGGTTATGTTACTGTTACTGTTACTGGTTACTGGTTACTGTTTATGGTTACTGTTCACTGGTATGTTACTGTTACTGGTTACTGTTACTGTTACTGGTTACTGGTTACTGGTTATGGTTCTGGTTACTGGTACTGGTTACTGGTTACGGTTACTGGTTTACTGGTACTGGTTACGTTACTGGTTACTGGTTTACTGTTACGGGTTTACTGGTTACTGGTTACTGTTATGGTTACTGGTTACTGTTACTGGTTACTGGGTTGGTTACTGTTACTTTATGGTTCTGTTACTGGTTACTTTACTGTTATGTTGTACTGTTACTGGTTACTGTCTGTTACTGGTTACTTTGACGTTATGTTACGTTACTGTACTGTTTACTGTTACTGTTAATGTTACGTTTATGTTACTGTTACTGTTACTGGTTACTGTTACTGTTACTGTTCGGTTATGTTGGTTACTGTACTGTTATGTACTGGTTACTGTACTGTTACTGTTACTGTTACTGTTATGGTTACTGTTACTGTATGGTTACTGTTAACTGTTACTGTACTGTTACTGGTTACTGTTACTGTTACTGTTACTTGTTACTGTTACTGTTACTGTTACTGGTTACTGTTACTGGTTACTGTTACTGTTACGTGTTACTTGGTTACTGTGTACTATTTACTGGTTACTGTACTGTTATTACTTTTTACTGGTTACTGGTCTTACTTGAGTTTACTGTTACTGTTACTGTTACTGTTACTGTTAACTGTTACTGTTACTGGTACTGGTTACTGTTACTGGTTACTGGTACGTTTGTTACTTACTGTGGTTACTTTACTGTTACTGTTACGTACTCGGTTACTGGTTACGTTATGTTACTGTTACTGTTACTGTTACTGTTAACTGTTACTAGTTACTGTACTGGTTACTGTTACTGGTTACTAGTTACTGGTTAATGGTTATGTTATGTTACTTTACTGGTTACGTGTTACTGTTACTGTTACTGGTTACTGTACTGTTACTTACTGGTTACTGTTACTGTTACGTTACTGTTATGGTACTGTTACTGTTACTGTTACTGGTTATGTTACTGTACTTTTTACTGGTTACTGGTTACTGTTACTGTTACTGTTACTGGTTACTGTTACTGTTACTGGTTACTGTTACTGTTACTGGTTACTGTTACTGGTTACTGTTACTGGTTACTGTTACTGTTACTGTTACTGTTACTGGTTACTGGTTACTGTTACTGGTTATTGTTACTGTTACTGTTACTGTTACTGTTACTATTACTGTTACTGTTACTGTTACTATTACTGTTACTGGTTACTGTTACTGTTACTGTTACTGTTACTGGTTACTGGTTACTGTTACTGTTACTGTTTACTGTTTACTGGTTACTGGTACTGTTACTGTTACTGTTACTGTTTACTGGTTACTGTTACTGTTACTGGTTACTGTTACTGTTACTATTACTGGTTACTGTTACTGTTACTGTTACTGGTTACTGTTACTGTTACTGGTTACTGGTTACTGTTCTGGTTACTGTTACGTTATGGTTACTGGTTACTGTTACTGGATGTTACTGTTATGTTACTGTTACTGTTACTGTTACTGTTACTGGTTACTGTTACTGTTACTGTTACTGGTTACTGTTACTGTTACTGTTACTGTTACTGTTACTGTTACTGGTTACTGTTACTGTTATGTTACTGTTATGGTACTGTTACTGTTACTGTTACTGTTACTGGTTACTATTACTGGTTACTGTTACTTTACGTTACTGTTACTGGTTACTGTTACTGTTACTGGTTACTGTTACTGGTTACTGTTACTGGTTACTGGTTACTGTTACTGGTTACTGGTTACTGGTTACTGTTACTGTTACTGTTACTGGTTACTGGTTACTGGTTACTGTTACTGTTACTGGTTACTGTTACTGGTTACTGGTTACTGGTTACTGTTACTGTTACTGTTACTGGTTACTGTTACTGTTACTGTTACTGGTTACTGTTACTGTTACTATTACTGGTTACTGGTTACTGTTACTGTTACTGTTACTGGTTACTGTTACTGTTACTATTACTGGTTACTGTTACTGTTACTGTTACTGGTTACTGTTTACTGTTACTGTTTACTGTTACTGTTACTGTTACTGGTTACTGTTACTGTTACTGGTTACGGTTGTACTGGTTACTGTGTTACTTTACTGTTACTGGTTACTGTACTGTTACTGTTACTGTTACTGTTACTGGTTACTGTTATGGTTACTGTTACTGGTTACTGTTACTGTTACTGTTACTGTTTACTGGTTACTGGTTACTGTTACTGTTTATTGTTTGTTATGTTACTGTTACTGTTTATTACTGTTACTGTTACGTTACTATTACGTTAGGTTACTGTTACTGACTGTTACTGTTACTGGTACTGGTTTTACTGGTTACTGTTACTGTTTACTGTTACTGGTTACTGCGTGTTACTGTTACTGTTACTGTTTACGGTTACTGTTACTGTTACTGGTTACTGTTACTGTTATTTGGTTACTGTTACTGTACGTTACTGTTACTGTTACTGTTACTGTTACTGGTTACTGTTACTGTTACTGTTACTGTTACTGGTTACTGTTACTGTTACTGTTTACTGGTTACTGTTACTGGTTACTGGTTACTGGTTACTGTTACTGTTACTGGTTACTGTTACTGTTACTGTTACTGTTACTGTTACTGGTTACTGGTTACTGGTTACGGTTACTGTTACTGGTTACTGTTTACTGGTTACTATTACTGGTTACTGTTACTGTTACTGTTTACTGGTTACTATTACTTTACGTTACTGGTTACGTTACTGTGTTATGGTACTGTTACTGTTACTGTTACTGTTACTGTTACTGTTACTGTACTGTTACTGTACTGTTTGTTACTGTTACTGTACTGGTTACTGTGTTACTGTATGTTACTGTTACTGGTTACTGTACTGTTACTGTTACTGTTACTGTTACTGTACTGTTACGGTTAATGGTACTGTTACTGGGTACTGTTACTGGTTACTGTTACTGGGTACTGTTACTGGTTACTGTTACTGGGTACTGGGTTACTGTTACTGTTACTGGTTACTGTTACTGGGTACTGTTACTGGGTACTGTTACTGTTACTGGTTACTGTTACTGGTTACTGGGTTACTGTTACTGTTACGGTTACTTGTACTGTTACTGTTGTTACTGTTACGGGTTACTGTTACTGTTACTGTTACTGTTATCTGGTTACTGTGACTGGTTACTGTGACTGGTTACTGTGACTGGTTACTGTGTCTGGTTACTGTGACTGGTTACTGGTTACTGTGACTGGTTACTGTGACTGGTTACTGGTTACTGTGACTGGTTACTGGTTACTGTTACTGTTACTGGTTACTGGTTACTGTTACTGGTTACTGGGTACTGGGTACTGGGTACTGGGTTACTGTTACTGGGTTACTGTTACGGTTACTGTTACTGGGTACTGGGTACTGTTACTGTTACTGGTTACTGGTTACTGTTACTGGTTACTGGTAGTATCAGGTAGTCATCCTGCCAGAGTATCAGGTAGTCAGCCTGCCAGAGTATCAGGTAGTCAGCCTGCCAGAGTATCAGGTAGTCAGCCTGCCAGAGTATCAGGTAGTCAGCCTGTCAGAGTATCAGGTAGTCAGCCTGCCAGAGTATCAGGTAGTCAGCCTGCCAGAGTATCAGGTAGTCAGCCTGCCAGAGTATCAGGTAGTCAGCCTGCCAGAGTATCAGGTAGTCAGCCTGCCAGAGTATCAGGTAGTCAGCCTGCCAGAGTATCAGGTAGTCAGCCTGTCAGAGTATCAGGTAGGTCAGCCTGACAGGTAGTATCAGAGTAGTTCAGTCTGCCAGAGTATCAGGTAGTCAGTCTGCCAGAGTACAGGTAGTCAGCCTGCCAGAGTATCAGGTAGTCAGCCTGCCAGAGTATGCAGAGTAAGTCAAGTCAGCCTGCTCAGAGATCAGGTAGTCAGCTGCGAAGCGGTATCAGGAGTCAGGCTGCCAGAGTATCAGGTAGTCAAGTCTGCCAGAGTATCAGGTAGTCAGAGTATCAGGTAGTCAGTCTGCCAGAGTATCAGGTAGCCAGTCTGCCAGAGTATCAGGTAGTCAGCCTGCCAGAGTATCAGGTAGTCAGCCTGCCAGAGTATCAGGTAGTCAGCCTGCCAGAGTATCAGGTAGTCAGCCTTGCAAAGTATCAGGTAGTCAGCCTGCCAGAGTATCAGGTAGTCATCCTGCCAGAGAATTAGGAGGGGGGTAGAGGAAGAGATGAGGAAGAGAGGAGGGGGGTAGAGGAAGAGAGGAGGAAGAGAGGAAGAATGGAGGAGGGGGGGAAGAGAGGAGGGGGGTAGATGAAGAGAGGAGGATGATATAATATACATGACACTACATAATACTACATAATCTTTATATAATATGCATGACACTACATAACACTACATAACACTACATAATACTACATCATATATATATAATATACATGACACTACATAATACAACATAATCTATATATAATATACATGACAATACATAATAACATCATATACATATAATATACATGACACTACATAATACTACATAATGTATATATAATATACATGACACTACATAATACAACATAATCTATATATAATATACATGACACTACATAGTACTACATAATATATATATATATAATATAAGTGAAACTACATAATAACATCATATATATAAAATATACATGACACTACATATAACTACTTCATCTATATATAATATACATTAATCTACATACTACCATAATCTATATATAATATAGATGACACTACATAACACTACATAATATATATATAATATACATGACTCATAATACTACATAATCTATATATAATATGCATGATACTACATAATACTACATCATCTATATATAATATACATGACACTACATAATACTACATCATATTTATATATAATATGCATGACACTATATAACACAACATAATCTATATATAATATACATAACACTACATAATACCAGCATATATATATAATATGCATGACACTACATAACACAACATAATCTATATATAATATACATGACACTACATACTACTACATAATCTATGTATAATATACATTAATCTACATAATACTACATAATCTATATATAATATACATGACACTACATACTACTACATAATCTATGTATAATATACATGAATCTACATAATACTACATAATGTATATATAATATACATGACACTATATACTACTACATCATCTATATATAATATACTTGAATCTACATAATACTACATCATCTATATATAATATACATGAATCTACATAATACTACATAACCTCCTGCCTCTGCCTGGCTCACATGGGGCAGGAAATGGCTCCTGCACCATGATCCGTTCCGGCTCAAAAAAGCCAAGGATTCATGCAATGCCATCCAACACATTATACAATACAAAATATATCAAAATGTCTGTGTCTCTTCACTGTCCCTGTTGTGCCGTACAATGTTCTTTTATCTGTTTTTGAATCTGGTTTAATTGCTAGATAGAGTTACCTGGGTTACCTGGGTTACCAGAGAGTTCCATGTTGTCATGGCTCTATTTAATACCGTCTGTTTCCCAGCCTCTGTTTCTGACCTGGGGGATATGAAGAGACCTCTGGTTGGGTTACCTGGGTTACCAGCCTCTGTTTCTGACCTTGGGGGATATGAAGAGACCTCTGGTTGGGTTACCTGGGTTACCAGCCTCTGTTTCTGACCTTGGGGGATATGAAGAGACCTCTGGTTGGGTTACCTGGGTTACCAGCCTCTGTTTCTGACCTTGGGGGCTGTGAAGAGACCTCTGGTTGGGTTACCTGGGTTACCAGAGAGTTCCATGTTGTCATGGCTCTATTTAATACAGTCTGTTTCCCAGCCTCTGTTTCTGACCTGGGGGGATATGAAGAGACCTCTGGTTGGGTTACCTGGGTTACCAGCCTCTGTTTCTGACCTGGGGGGCTGTGAAGAGACCTCTGGTTGGGTTACCTGGGTTACCAGCCTCTGTTTCTGACCTTGGGGGATATGAAGAGACCTCTGGTTGCGTGTCTTGTGTTGTATCGATGAGTGTCTGAACTGTGTGTCGACTGTTTGAACAGACAGTCCGGTACCTTCAACACATCAACACCTCAACACGAAGACCAATAGAGGCGCGGTCGATCTCTCCACAACTTTGAGCCAGTAGAGACGGACATGTATTTTACTGACACTTTCCCTCCGTGTTCGTCTAAGTGCGATACGTGCTGCTCTGTTTTGGACCGAATGCCATTTACCTACAGTATGTCCTTATGTGCCACACATGACCACACAGCTGGGCAGTCGTCCAGGTGCGTTAAAACTAGGGCCTGTAGGACCTGTCTGGTTGACTGAGATATCAAGATAGCAGAACAATGCCCTATCATGGACAGACCTCTTCCCATTTTAGCAACCATTGAGTCTATATGTTCTGACCATGACAGCTTACTATCTAGGGTTACACTCAGCAGTTTAGTCTCCTCAACTTGCTCAATTTTGCTGGGTAGGGGGGAGGAAGAGGGGAGGGGTGTGGAGGAGAGGGGGAGGAAGAGAGGAGGGGTGTGGAGGAGAGGGGGAGGAACAGAGGAGGGGTGTGGAGGAGAGGGGGAGGAAGAGAGGAGGAGTGTGGAGGAGAGGGGGAGGAAGAGAGGAGGGGTGTGGAGGAGAGGGGGAGGAAGAGAGGAGGGGTGTGGAGGAGAGGGGGAGGAAGAGAGGAGGGGTGTGGAGGAGAGGGGGAGGAAGAGAGGAGGGGTGTGGAGGAGAGGGGGAGGAAGAGAGGAGGGGTGTGGAGGAGAGAGGGAGGAAGAGAGAGAGAGAGGAGGGGAGTGTGGAGGAGAGGGGGAGGAAGAGGAAGATGAGTGTGGGGGAGAGAGGGAGGAAGAGAGAGAGAGGGGGGGGGAGTGTGGAGGAGAGGGGGAGGAAGAGGAAGAGGAGTGTGGGGGAGAGAGGGAGGAAGAGAGAGAGGAGGGGAGGTGCTCTGTTTCTCTCTCAGGCTGACCTTAATTGATCCCCGGAGTGGAGGAGCTTCCTGTCTGAAGGTGGCTGGGACACAGGGAGGCTCCCAGGGAGGGACTCACACACACCACACACACCTGCAGTTACACACACACACACACACACACACACCACACACACCTGCAGTTACACACACACACACACACCACACACACCTGCAGTTACACACACACACTCACACCTCACACACCACACACACCTGCAGTTACACACACACACACACACACACACACACACACACACACACACACACACACACACACACACACACACACACACACACACACACACACCACACACACCTGCAGTTACACACACACACACCTGACACACCAAACACACGCAGTTACACACACACACACACACACACACACACCTCACACGCCACACACACCTGCAGTTACACACACACACACCACACACACCTGCAGTTACACACACACCACACACACCTGCAGTTACACACACACACACACACCACACACACCTGCAGTTACACACACACACCTCACATGCCGCACACACCTGCAGTCACACGCACTCAAACACACAAACACGCACACCTGCAGTCCCACACACACACACACACAGTCACACACACTCAAACACACCCACACACACACACCTGTAGTTCCACACACTCAAACAAACGCACCTGCAGTCACACTAGGACGTCTTCTAATGAGTTTGCCAGCCTCCAGTATGCCCTCAACAAGCTGTGCAGCACATCAACACACCTGCTGTGGTAGTCAGGTAGTCAGCCTGCCAGAGTATCAGGTAGTCAGCCTGCCAGAGTAGCAGGTAGTCAGCCTGACAGAGTAGCAGGTAGTCAGCATGCCAGAGTATCAGGTAGTCAGCATGCCAGAGTATCAGGTAGTCAGTCTGTCAGAGTATCAGGTAGTCATCCTGCCAGAGTATCAGGTAGTCAGCCTGCCAAAGTATCAGGTAGTCAGCCTGCCAGAGTATCAGGTAGTCAGCCTAGCAAAGTATCAGGTAGTCAGCCTGCCAGAGTATCAGGTAGTCAGCCTAGCAAAGTATCAGGTAGTCAGCCTGCCAAAGTATCAGGTAGTCAGCCTGCCAGAGTATCAGGTAGTCAGCCTGCCAGAGTATCAGGTAGTCAGCCTGCCAGAGTATCAGGTAGTCCGCCTGCCAGAGTAGCAAGTAGTCAGCATGCCAGAGTATCAGGTAGTCAGCCTGCCAGAGTATCAGGTAGTCAGCCTGCCAGAGTATCAGGTAGTCAGCCTGCCAGAGTATCAGGTAGTCAGCCTGCCAGAGTATCAGTTAGTCATCCTGCCAGAGTATCAGGTAGTCAGCCTGTCAGAGTATCAGGTAGTCAGCCTGCCAGAGTATCAGGTAGTCAGCCTGCCAGAGTATCAGGTAGTCATCCTGCCAGAGTATCAGGTAGTCATCCTGTCAGAGTATCAGGTAGTCAGCCTGCCAGAGTATCAGGTAGTCAGCCGGCCAGAGTATCAGTTAGTCATCCTGCCAGAGTATCAGGTAGTCAGCCTGTCAGAGTATCAGGTAGTCAGCCTGCCAGAGTATCAGGTAGTCAGCCTGCCAGAGTATCAGGTAGTCATCCTGCCAGAGTATCAGGTAGTCATCCTGCCAGAGTATCAGGTAGTCATTCTGCCAGAGTATTAGGTAGTCATCCTGTCAGAGTATCAGGTAGTCAGCCTGTCAGAGTATCAGGTAGTCAGCTTGCCAGAATATCAGGTAGTCAGCCTGTCAGAGTATCAGGTAGTCAGCCTGCCAGAGTAGCAGGTAGTCATCCTGCCAGAGTATCAGGTAGTCAGCCTGCCAGAGTATCAAGTAGTCAGCCTGCCAGAGTATCAGGTAGTCCGCCTGCCAGAGTAGCAGGTAGTCAGCATGCCAGAGTATCAGGTAGTCAGCCTGCCAGAGTATCAGGTAGTCAGCCTGCCAGAGTATCAGGTAGTCAGCCTGCCAGAGTATCAGGTAGTCATCCTGCCAGAGTATCAGGTAGTCAGCCTGCCAGAGTATCAGGTAGTCAGCCTGTCAGAGTATCAGGTAGTCAGCCTGCCAGAGTATCAGGTAGTCAGCCTGCCAGAGTATCAGGTAGTCAGCCTGTCAGAGTATCAGGTAGTCAGCCTGCCAGAGTATCAGGTAGTCATCCTGCCAGAGTACCAGGTAGTCAGCCTGCCAGAGTATCAGGTAGTCAGCCTGCCAGAGTATCAGGTAGGCAGCCTGCCAGAGTATCAGGTAGTCAGCCTGCCAGAGTATCAGGTAGTCAGCCTGCCAAAGTATCAGGTAGTCAGCCTGCCAGAGTATCAGGTAGTCAGCCTAGCAAAGTATCAGGTAGTCAGCCTACCAGAGAGAGTATCAGGTAGTCAGCCTGCCAAAGTATCAGGTAGTCAGCCTGCCAGAGTAGCAGGTAGTCATCCTGCCAGAGTATCAGGTAGTCAGCCTGCCAGAGTATCAGGTAGTCAGCCTGCCAGAGTATCAGGTAGTCCGCCTGCCAGAGTAGCAAGTAGTCAGCATGCCAGAGTATCAGGTAGTCAGCCTGCCAGAGTATCAGGTAGTCAGCCTGCCAGAGTATCAGGTAGTCAGCCTGCCAGAGTATCAGGTAGTCAGCCTGCCAGAGTATCAGTTAGTCATCATGCCAGAGTATCAGGTAGTCAGCCTGTCAGAGTATCAGGTAGTCAGCCTGCCAGAGTATCAGGTAGTCAGCCTGCCAGAGTATCAGGTAGTCATCCTGCCAGAGTATCAGGTAGTCATCCTGCCAGAGTATCAGGTAGTCATTCTGCCAGAGTATCAGGTAGTCATCCTGTCAGAGTATCAGGTAGTCAGCCTGCCAGAGTATCAGGTAGTCAGCCTGCCAGAGTATCAGTTAGTCATCCTGCCAGCGTATCAGGTAGTCAGCCTGCCAGAGTATCAGGTAGTCAGCCTGCCAGAGTATCAGGTAGTCAGCCTGTCAGAGTATCAGGTAGTCAGCCTGCCAGAGTATCAGGTAGTCATCCTGCCAGAGTACCAGGTAGTCAGCCTGCCAGAGTATCAGGTAGTCAGCCTGCCAGAGTATCAGGTAGGCAGCCTGCCAGAGTATCAGGTAGTCAGCCTGCCAGAGTATCAGGTAGTCAGCCTGCCAAAGTATCAGGTAGTCAGCCTGCCAGAGTATCAGGTAGTCAGCCTAGCAAAGTATCAGGTAGTCAGCCTACCAGAGAGAGTATCAGGTAGTCAGCCTGCCAAAGTATCAGGTAGTCAGCCTGCCAGAGTAGCAGGTAGTCATCCTGCCAGAGTATCAGGTAGTCAGCCTGCCAGAGTATCAGGTAGTCAGCCTGCCAGAGTATCAGGTAGTCCGCCTGCCAGAGTAGCAAGTAGTCAGCATGCCAGAGTATCAGGTAGTCAGCCTGCCAGAGTATCAGGTAGTCAGCCTGCCAGAGTATCAGGTAGTCAGCCTGCCAGAGTATCAGGTAGTCAGCCTGCCAGAGTATCAGTTAGTCATCATGCCAGAGTATCAGGTAGTCAGCCTGTCAGAGTATCAGGTAGTCAGCCTGCCAGAGTATCAGGTAGTCAGCCTGCCAGAGTATCAGGTAGTCATCCTGCCAGAGTATCAGGTAGTCATCCTGCCAGAGTATCAGGTAGTCATTCTGCCAGAGTATCAGGTAGTCATCCTGTCAGAGTATCAGGTAGTCAGCCTGCCAGAGTATCAGGTAGTCAGCCTGCCAGAGTATCAGTTAGTCATCCTGCCAGCGTATCAGGTAGTCAGCCTGTCAGAGTATCAGGTAGTCAGCCTGCCAGAGTATCAGGTAGTCAGCCTGCCAGAGTATCAGGTAGTCATCCTGCCAGAGTATCAGGTAGTCATCCTGCCAGAGCATCAGGTAGTCATTCTGCCAGAGTATCAGGTAGTCATCCTGTCAGAGTATCAGGTAGTCAGCCTGTCAGAGTATCAGGTAGTCAGCTTGCCAGAATATCAGGTAGTCAGCCTGTCAGAGTATCAGGTAGTCAGCCTGCCAGAGTAGCAGGTAGTCATCCTGCCAGAGTATCAGGTAGTCAGCCTGCCAGAGTATCAGGTAGTCAGCCTGCCAGAGTATCAGGTAGTCCAGCTGCCAGAGTAGCAGGTAGTCAGCATGCCAGAGTATCAGGTAGTCAGCCTGCCAGAGTATCAGGTAGTCAGCCTGCCAGAGTATCAGGTAGTCAGCCTGCCAGAGTATCAGGTAGTCATCCTGCCAGAGTATCAGGTAGTCATCCTGCCAGAGTATCAGGTAGTCATTCTGCCAGAGTATCAGGTAGTCATCCTGTCAGAGTATCAGGTAGTCAGCCTGTCAGAGTATCAGGTAGTCAGCTTGCCAGAATATCAGGTAGTCAGCCTGTCAGAGTATCAGGTAGTCAGCCTGCCAGAGTAGCAGGTAGTCATCCTGCCAGAGTATCAGGTAGTCAGCCTGCCAGAGTATCAAGTAGTCAGCCTGCCAGAGTATCAGGTAGTCCGCCTGCCAGAGTAGCAGGTAGTCAGCATGCCAGAGTATCAGGTAGTCAGCCTGCCAGAGTATCAGGTAGTCAGCCTGCCAGAGTATCAGGTAGTCAGCCTGCCAGAGTATCAGGTAGTCATCCTGCCAGAGTATCAGGTAGTCAGCCTGCCAGAGTATCAGGTAGTCAGCCTGTCAGAGTATCAGGTAGTCAGCCTGCCAGAGTATCAGGTAGTCAGCCTGCCAGAGTATCAGGTAGTCAGCCTGTCAGAGTATCAGGTAGTCAGCCTGCCAGAGTATCAGGTAGTCATCCTGCCAGAGTACCAGGTAGTCAGCCTGCCAGAGTATCGGGTAGTCAGCCTGCCAGAGTATCAGGTAGGCAGCCTGCCAGAGTATCAGGTAGTCAGCCTGCCAGAGTATCAGGTAGTCAGCCTGCCAAAGTATCAGGTAGTCAGCCTGCCAGAGTATCAGGTAGTCAGCCTAGCAAAGTATCAGGTAGTCAGCCTACCAGAGTATCAGGTAGTCCGCCTGCCAGAGTAGCAAGTAGTCAGCATGCCAGAGTATCAGGTAGTCAGCCTGCCAGAGTATCAGGTAGTCAGCCTGCCAGAGTATCAGGTAGTCAGCCTGCCAGAGTATCAGGTAGGCAGCCTGCCAGAGTATCAGGTAGTCAGCCTGCCAGAGTATCAGGTAGTCAGCCTGCCAAAGTATCAGGTAGTCAGCCTGCCAGAGTATCAGGTAGTCAGCCTGCCAGAGTATCAGGTAGTCAGCCTGCCAGAGTATCAGGTAGTCCGCCTGCCAGAGTAGCAAGTAGTCAGCATGCCAGAGTATCAGGTAGTCAGCCTGCCAGAGTATCAGGTAGTCAGCCTGCCAGAGTATCAGGTAGTCAGCCTGCCAGAGTATCAGGTAGTCAGCCTGCCAGAGTATCAGTTAGTCATCCTGCCAGAGTATCAGGTAGTCAGCCTGTCAGAGTATCAGGTAGTCAGCCTGCCAGAGTATCAGGTAGTCAGCCTGCCAGAGTATCAGGTAGTCATCCTGCCAGAGTATCAGGTAGTCATCTGCCAGAGTATCAGGTAGTCATCCTGTCAGAGTATCAGGTAGTCAGCCTGCCAGAGTATCAGGTAGTCAGCCTGCCAGAGTATCAGTTAGTCATCCTGCCAGCGTATCAGGTAGTCAGCCTGCCAGAGTATCAGGTAGTCAGCCTGCCAGAGTATCAGGTAGTCAGCCTGCCAGAGTATCAGGTAGTCAGCCTGCCAGAGTATCAGTTAGTCATCCTGCCAGAGTATCAGGTAGTCAGCCTGTCAGAGTATCAGGTAGTCAGCCTGCCAGAGTATCAGGTAGTCAGCCTGCCAGAGTATCAGGTAGTCATCCTGCCAGAGTATCAGGTAGTCATTCTGCCAGAGTATCAGGTAGTCATCCTGTCAGAGTATCAGGTAGTCAGCCTGCCAGAGTATCAGGTAGTCAGCCTGCCAGAGTATCAGTTAGTCATCCTGCCAGCGTATCAGGTAGTCAGCCTGTCAGAGTATCAGGTAGTCAGCCTGCCAGAGTATCAGGTAGTCAGCCTGCCAGAGTATCAGGTAGTCATCCTGCCAGAGTATCAGGTAGTCATCCTGCCAGAGTATCAGGTAGTCATTCTGCCAGAGTATCAGGTAGTCATCCTGTCAGAGTATCAGGTAGTCAGCCTGTCAGAGTATCAGGTAGTCAGCTTGCCAGAATATCAAGTAGTCAGCCTGTCAGAGTATCAGGTAGTCAGCCTGCCAGAGTAGCAGGTAGTCATCCTGCCAGAGTATCAGGTAGTCAGCCTGCCAGAGTATCAGGTAGTCAGCCTGCCAGAGTATCAGGTAGTCCGCCTGCCAGAGTAGCAGGTAGTCAGCATGCCAGAGTATCAGGTAGTCAGCCTGCCAGAGTATCAGGTAGTCAGCCTGCCAGAGTATCAGGTAGTCAGCCTGCCAGAGTATCAGGTAGTCATCCTGCCAGAGTATCAGGTAGTCAGCCTGCCAGAGTATCAGGTAGTCAGCCTGTCAGAGTATCAGGTAGTCAGCCTGCCAGAGTATCAGGTAGTCAGCCTGCCAGAGTATCAGGTAGTCAGCCTGTCAGAGTATCAGGTAGTCAGCCTGCCAGAGTATCAGGTAATCATCCTGCCAGAGTACCAGGTAGTCAGCCTGCCAGAGTATCAGGTAGTCAGCCTGCCAGAGTATCAGGTAGTCAGCCTGCCAGAGTATTAGCATAAAAACATATTTTACACAGTTTGACGTTGAGGCCGGGATTCGATCCGATCGAGGGTTACAGTCACTGGGCTTCATAGCTAGGATTATACAGGTAGGGAGGTGCAGGCATAGCAACACAGCAATGACAAGGAAAACAAATCTGATTGGTTGCTGGAAGAATGAATGACTTCCTATTTCTATCCATTACTACAATGTCAGCTTCTCAATAGTGCCAGTTTCTGCTGTAGCCATGGCAAATGGCTGCCCACCCTCTCAGCAAACAGAGAGAGAGAGAGGATGTTTTTTTATCAGGGTATTTTAATGGTATTGCTTCTGCGAGGAAAGAAAGAGAGCCTAAAGCCATATTGGAGAGGGGCAGCGGGGAACAGCCCAGAACCGGTTTCCCCAATGAATTATGGTCTCCCTTAGGGCATTTAAAAAAAGGTTGACTGTTCACATAACCAGCAGGACCTACACAGTTAATACAGCTAGCAATAGGATAGTTTCTCTCTCTCTCTCTCTCTCTGTCTCTCTGTCTCTCTGTCTCTGTCTCTCTCTCTCTCTCTCTCTCTCTCTCTCTCTCTCTCTCTCTCTCTCCCTCTCTCTCCCTCTCTCTGTCTCTCTCTATCTCTCTCTCTCTCTGTCTCTCTCTGTCTCTCTCTCTCTCTGTCTCTCTGTCTCTCTGTCTCTCTCTGTCTCTCTCTCTCTCTCTCTCTCTCTCTCTCTCTCTCTCTCTCTCTCTCTCTCTCTCTCTCTCTCTCTCTCTGTCTCTCTGTCTCTCTGTCTCAAAAATCGTGGGCGTCGGAAGAGAAGGAACCATTTTTTGACCTCCCACTGTTTCTGCATTCATTTACAGTTAGTAATTATTCACTGTTAGTTTAAATTATCTCCCTCTGCTTTTCTCTCTTCTTACAAGCATATATAAGCGTTTTTAGGGGAATCTCAATATTGTGTGAGTCATTTACCAGACATTAGCAGAAGCAGCTAAGGTTAACCCTCGCAGAGTGAACCAACCTTTCTAAACTTCAGAATTAAAGAGTCTTACTTTAAAAAACAAAATAATAATACTTAACTAGGCAGGTCAATGAAAAACACAGTCTTATTTACATTTATGGCCTACCAGGGAACAGTGAGTTAACTGCCTTGTTCAAGAGCAGAACAACAGATTTTTACATTCTCAGCTCGGGGATTTGATCTTGCAACCTTCCGGTTACTGGCCCAACGCTCTAACCACTAGGGTACCTGCAACCCCCACTCCTCTGCCTTTTAAAAGGCTGTGATCCACCTACGGCCGTGTGGATTGTAAGGTTTCACTAATATACTTCTTAGAACTGGAAATTAACATTATACTGCATATTGATGTAACAGCATTGTAATAACGTCTAGAGAAGCTCTGCTACTACGATCCTTCCACCAGAAGAGGGACTTTCTACTTATTATGCATCAATATTGAAATTGAAAAGCCTGTTATATTAAATGAAGTAGACCACATTGAAAATGAAATGAACTCTGATTAGTGATTAATGTCTCTCTCTCATTTTAAGGTCAACTCTGTTATGTGAACTGAACTCTGGTCATTATAAGGTCAACTCTGTTATGTGAACTGAACTCTGGTCATTTTAAGGTCAACTCTGTTAAGTGAACTGAACTCTGGTCATTTTAAGGTCAACTCTGTTATGTGAACTGAACTCTGGTCATTTTAAGGTCAACTCTGTTATGTGAACTGAACTCTGGTCATTTTAAGGTCAACTCTGTTATGTGAACTGAACTCTGGTCATTTTAAGGTCAACTCTGTTATGTGAACTGAACTCTGGTTTTAATATGGTGAGACTATTACTTTATAAAAGGTTCATTATTTTTTTCAAAGGAAACATTGAACATCTAATAGTCAGATCATACGGTGTAAAAGCTGGTTCTACTCTTTTTTGCCATTTTCCGGTGTTTTGGCCATTTTCCGGTGTTTTGGCCATCACCCTGTTACGGTCAGCCCTGTTACGGTCAACCCTGTTATGGTCAACCCTGTTACGACCAACCCTGTTATGGTCAGCCCTGTTACGGTCAACTCTGTTACACTCAACCCTGTTACACTCAACCCTGTTACACTCAACCCTGTTACGGTCAACCCTGTTACACTCAACCCTGTTACGGTCAACTCTGTTACACTCAACCCTGTTACACTCAACCCTGTTACACTCAACCCTGTTACGGTCAACCCTGTTACTGTCAACCCTGTTACTGTCAACCCTGTTACACTCAACCCTGTTACAGTCCACCCTGTTACAGTCAACCCTGTTACTGTCAACCCTGATACGGTCAACCCTGTTACAGTCAACCCTGTTACTGTCAACCCTGTTACGCTCAACCCTGTTACACTCAACCCTGTTACACTCAACCCTGTTACACTCAACCCTGTTACGGTCAACCCTGTTACGCTCAACCCTGTTACACTCAACCCTGTTACACTCAACCCTGTTACGGTCAACCCTGTTACGGTCAACCCTGTTACGCTCAACCCTGTTACACTCAACCCTGTTACGGTCAACCCTGATACGGTCAACCCTGTTACAGTCAACCCTGTTACTGTCAACCCTGTTACGGTCAACCCTGTTACGGTCAACCCTGTTACTGTCAACCCTGTTAAGCTCAACCCTGTTACGGTCAACCCTGTTACTGTCAACCCTGTTACTGTCAACCCTGTTAAGCTCAACCCTGTTACGGTCAACCCTGTTACGGTCAACCCTGTTACACTCAACCCTGTTACACTCAACCCTGTTACGGTCAACCCTGTTACGGTCAACCCTGTTACGCTCAACCCTGTTACACTCAACCCTGTTACACTCAACCCTGTTACAGTCAACCCTGTTACGGTCAACCCTGTTACAGTCCACCCTGTTACGGTCAACCCTGTTACTGTCAACCCTGTTATGGTCAACCCTGTTACAGTCAACCCTGTTACGGTCAACCCTGTTACAGTCAACCCTGTCACGGTCAACCCTGTCACGGTCAACCCTGTTACGGTCAACCCTGTCACGGTCAACCCTGTTACGCTCAACCCTGTTACTGTCAACCCTGTTACGATCAACCCTGTTACGGTCAACCCTGTTACGGTCAACCCTGTTACTGTCAACCCTGTTATGGTCAACCCTTTTACAGTCAACCCTGTTACGGTCAACCCTGTTACAGTCAACCCTGTTACGGTCAACCCTGTTACGGTCAACCCTGTTACGGTCAACCCTGTTACGGTCAACCCTGTTACAGTCAACCCTGTCACGGTCAACCCTGTCACGGTCAACCCTGTTACGGTCAACCCTGTTACAGTCAACCCTGTTACGGTCAACCCTGTTACGGTCAACCCTGTTACAGTCAACCCTGTTACGGTCAACCCTGTTACGGTCAACCCTGTCACGGTCAACCCTGTTACGGTCAACCCTGTTACTGTCAACCCTGTTACACTCAACCCTGTTACGATCAACCCTGTTACGGTCAACCCTGTCACGGTCAACCCTGTTACGGTCAACCCTGTTACGGTCAACCCTGTCACGGTCAACCCTCTCACGGTCAACTCTGTTACTTTATTTGGCACTTGATGGGCACTTACGATTGCCATTTTTTATTTAACCCCTGAGATGGGGAAACATGTTTTTAATTAAGTTGAACATTATGACAGAATGTTAAAATTAGGTGAAATAAAACTTTTTTGGGGGGGGGGGGGCAGAGCTACACTACAGGTGTTAATTTGGAGGAACGACCCTACTGAGTTTGATGACTTGCATTCTGTCCTTCCGTCACTTCTGTCCTCCTCTCAGAGTGTTGCATAAGGACACACACAAACGACATAAAATCCTCTAACTTCTCGAAACGTTGTATTAACACTGTAATGTGCTCCTCGTTGCGTGTCTTTGAGCCGAGCTCACAGTAATCACACATATTAAAGATTCCATCGCTGTTCATCAGGATTCTGTTGTGATTCTAACAGACAGATGAATCAGTCATTTAGTATGGAGATGAAATGGTGGATGATGATTGGGGACTAAAAAAGAGTTATAGTAATAGAGAAATGCTTGATGATGATTGGATAAAGAGTCAACTTATATAAGATCCCTAGAGAAGAGATATCCTGCACCATGTTTTCTACATTGATGATTGAAGTGTTAAGCAACAATACAAGTATCATTGCAACAGGTACTTTTAAAGAGGACCGTACCATTGTGATGCAGGTGTCTTATCTTTGAAGAGGTGCTTCATGATTTAATTATCTTTGATGTCATCTCAGGTGTGTTCCACAAGATGTGACTGACAGGTTAATTACAGTACTGTCAAGAAACTAACTCAGTGGTCTGTGCGAGGTGAGGAAGAGACTAGCGAGTAGTCACATGAAACATGATCTGTTGTAACACATCTTTCTAAATGTCTTTGTGCATGGAGATGAATTGAGGTAATATATTAACTTCCTGAAACGCTAGATTGACTGTGGGGGAACAGAAAGGACCTCTGAGTTACAGAATACCAAAATGAAAAGAAGGGAGAGGGAGAGAGGGGGGGAAGAGAAGGATAGGGAGAAACATAGAGAGAGGAGAGAGAGAGTGAGCACGAGAGAGGAGAGAGAGAGGAAAGAGAGTGAGCACGAGAGAGGAGAGAGAGGGGAGAGAAGAGAGAGGAAAGAGAGAGAGACAGTGAGTGAGTGAGAGAGAGAGGAGAAAGAGAGAGATGAGAGAGAGGGACAGACAGTGAGAAAGAGAGGGAGAGAGAAAGAGATAGAAGAAGAGAGAGGAGAGGAGATATGCATGTGGTCGCTCTCGTGGGCTAATTATTAATTTGCTAGGCGGCGGCCGGTCACGGCTAGGCATCGTGAGTAAAGACAGGACTAATCTACTGGCAAATGGAACAAGAGACGCTGTCAGGCTTCCAGTTCCCTCCGAGCTCCTAGTGCATGTCAGAGCAGAGAGAGCAGAGAGAGCAGGATAGAGCAGAGAGACCAGAGAGAGCAGAGAGAGTAGAGAGAGCAGGAGGGAGCAGAGAGAGCAGAGAGAGCAGGAGGGAGCAGAGAGAGCAGAGAGAGCAGAGAGAGCAGGAGGGAGCAGAGAGAGCAGAGAGAGCAGAGAGAGGAGCAGAGAGAGCAGAGAGAGCAGGCGGGAGCAGAGAGAGCAGAGAGAGCAGAGAGAGCAGAGAGAGCAGAGAGAGCAGAGAGATCAGAGAGAGCAGAGAGAGCAGAGAGAGCAGGAGGGAGCAGAGAGAGCAGAGAGAGCAGAGAGAGGAGCAGAGAGAGCAGGAGGGAGCAGAGAGAGCAGAGAGAGCAGAGAGAGCAGGAGGGAGCAGAGAGAGCAGAGAGAGCAGAGAGATCAGAGAGAGCAGAGAGAGCAGAGAGAGCAGGAGGGAGCAGAGAGAGCAGAGAGAGCAGGAGGGAGCAGAGAGAGCAGAGAGAGCAGAGAGAGGAGCAGAGAGAGGAGCAGAGAGAGCAGAGAGAGCAGGAGGGAGCAGAGAGAGCAGAGAGAGCAGAGAGAGCAGAGAGAGCAGGAGGGAGTGTGTGTGAGTACCCTGACGCAGGATGATAAAACTCTCTCTCTCTGTCCTCTCTGTCCTCTCTCTCAAATCAATTCAATTCAAGAGGCTTTATTGGCATGGGAAACATATGTTAACATTGCCAAAGCAAGTAAAGTAGATAATATTCAAAAGTGAAATATACAATAAAAATGAACAGGGAACATTACACTCACAGAAGTTCCAAAAGAATAAAGACATTACAAATGTCATATTATGTATCTATACAGTGTTGTAACAATGTGAAAATATTTAAAGTACAAAAGGGACAATAAAAAATAAGTATAAATATGGGTTGTATTTACAATGGTGTTTGTTCTTCACTGGTTGGCCTTTTCTTGTGGCAACAGATCACAAATCTTGCTGCTGTGATGTCACACTGTGGAATTTCACCCAGTAGATATGGGAGTTTATCAACATTGGGTTTGTTTTCAAATTATTTGTGTATCTGTGTAATCTGAGGGAAATATGTCTCTCTAATATGGTCATACATTTGGCAGGAGGTTAGGAAGTGCAGCTCAGTTTCCACCTCATTTTATGGGCAGTACACATAGCCTGTCTTCTCTTGAGAGCGATGTCTGCCTACGGCGGCCTTTCTCAATAGCAAGGCTATGCTCACTGAGTCTATACATAGTCAAAGCTTTCCTTAAGTTTGAGTCAGTCACAGTGGTCAGGTATTTTGCCACAGTGTACTCTCTGTTTAGGGCCAAATAGCATTCTAGTTTGCTCAGTTTTTTTGTTAATTCTTTCCAATGTGTCAAGTAATTATATTTTTGTTTTCTCATGATTTGGTTGGGTCTAATTGTGTTGCTGTCCTGGGGCTCTGTGGGGTCTGTTTGTGTTTGTGAGCAGAGCCCCAGGACCAGCTTGCTTAGGGGACTTTTCTCCAGGTTCATCTCTCTGTAGGTGATGACTTTGTTATGGAAGGTTTGGGAATCGCTTCCTTTTAGGTGGTTGTAGAATTTAACAACTCTTTTCTGGATTTGGATAATTAGCGGGTATCAGCCTAATTCTACTCTGGATGCATTATTTGGTGTTTTACGTTGTACACTGAGGATATTTTTGCAGAATTCTCTCCCCTCCCTCTCTCAATTCATTTTCATTTTAAGGGCTTTATTGGCTTGGGAAACATAGGTTAACATTGCCAAAGCAAGTGAAGTAGATAATAAACAAAATGAAATAAACAATACAAATAAACAGTAAACATTATACTCACAGAAGCTCCAAAAGATTAAGGACATTTCACATGTCAAATGAGGAGGAGCGGGGGTAGGATGAGGAGTTGGATGAGGAGAATGAGGTGGAGGAGGAGGGGGGGGGGTGAAGAGGAGGAGGAGGAGAGGGAGGAGGAGGAGGAGTTGGTGGAGGAAGAGCAGGGGGAGGAGGATGGGGAGAATGGGGATGAGGAGAAAACGTGTCTCCACTCTGAGGTGACAGCGAGACAAGGAATTTGCTCTGCTCTAATTTGCTCTTCTTGCCGGTTGAACCAGACTTGATTCTGTCAGTGACACGTGAGACTGAGCTTGGCAGCAGTGACTGGAGAGGTAGAACTTTTCCTGAGGCCATATCAACAGTATATGATGGACCAATGAAGACTGCTAGATCCTACAGACCATGTCCACATGATGGACCAATGAAGGCTGCTAGGTCCTACAGGCCATGTCCACATGATGGACCAATGAAGACTGCTAGGTCCTACAGGCCATGTCCACATGATGGACCAATGGAGACTGCTAGATCCTACAGACCATGTCCACATGATGGACCAATGAAGACTGCTAGATCCTACAGACCATGTCCACATGATGGACCAATGAAGACTGCTAGATCCTACAGACCATGTCCACATGATGGACCAATGAAGACTGCTAGATCCTGCAGGCCATGTCCACATGATGGACCAATGAAGACTGCTAGGTCCTACAGACTATGTCCACATGATGGACCAATGGAGACTGCTAGATCCTGCAGGCCATGTCCACATGATGGACCAATGAAGACTGCTAGGTCCTACAGACCATGTCCACATGATGGACCAATGGAGACTGCTAGATCCTACAGACCATGTCCACATGATGGACCAATGGAGACTGCTAGATCCTACAGACCATGTCCACATGATGGACCAATGAAGGCTGCTAGATCCTACAGGCCATGTCCACATGATGGACCAATGAAGGCTGCTAGATCCTACAGGCCATGTCCACATGATGAACCACGTACCTACGATGTTAGCGTCCAGCTCCAGCAGACTGGACATCATAAGATATTATGTTATGACCCAGGCAGGCTGGAGCTTTACCTGGGGCGTCTTCTCTGGGGCTTACCAGAGTCACGTGACCTAACTAACACAGGAAGTCTTCATGGACTGTATGAATGTTTGAGGCACAACAACAATAGATGTTAGAGCCAAGTTAGTTTGATTGTTTTTCTAAACGTGTGTGGATAATTGCAATCTGTATTTTGCCACCTGTTGCAGTTGGAGGGAAAAAACAGCAGTAATTGAGGCTGAAACACACTCACCCACGCATACATAAACAAACTTAGTTATATAATGGAAAAATAACAATTAGCTAGGACAACTGATGAATGTTTAAAACAGAATTTCCAATGTGCTACATTCTACCACACACACACTACATTCTGATAGGCCAGCGGGGGAATTCCTAGTGTGACCAGTGTCGAAATTATCCCAAATATTTGCAAATAGTGCCTGTCACTCCAGCTGCCTGAACCTGATGAGGTTTATAAATGTCTTATAGTACCTGTCGTTCCAGCTGTCTGAAACTGATGAGGTTTATAAATGTCTTATAGTACCTGTCATTCCAGCTGTCTGAACCTGATGAGGTTTATAAATGTCTTATAGTACCTGTCATTCCAGCTGCCTGAACCTGATGAGGTTTATAAATGTCTTATAGTACCTGCCGTTCCAGCTGTCTGAAACTGATGAGGTTTATAAATGTCTTATAGTACCTGCCGTTCCAGCTGTCTGAACCTGATGAGGTTTATAAATGTCTTATAGTACCTGTCATTCCAGCTGTCTGAAACTGATGAGGTTTATAAATGCCTTATAGTACCTGCCGTTCCAGCTGTCTGAAACTGATGAGGTTTATAAATGCCTTATAGTACCTGTCATTCCAGCTGCCTGAACCTGATGAGGTTTATAAATGCCTTATAGTACCTGCCGTTCCAGCTGTCTGAAACTGATGAGGTTTATAAATGTCTTATAGTACCTGTCACTCCAGCTGTCTGAACCTGATGAGGTTTATAAATGCCTTGTATATTATACTATGTTGCAACAGTGCATGCCACGTGAGGCTGAGAGAGACAAGGCTGAACACACAAGTAGCAGCTGCTCTGGGCCAATCTTCTGGAAGAGAGAGCACATAGTGTGCCTGACTGCCTGGAGAAGTACTGGAGCAGAGGAGACAGAATGGACTTAGTCAGGGTTGCTCAGTTGGCATGTTGAGAGGAGAGGAGGGGGGAGGGGAGGGGAGGAGAGGGAGGGGAGGAGAGGAGAGTGAGGGGCAGGGGAGGAGAGGATAGGAGGGGGGAGGAGAGGGAGCATAGGGGAGGGGAAGGAAAGGAGAGGGAGGGAGGGAGGGAGGGAGGGAGGGAGGGAGGGAGGGAGGGAGGGAGGGGAGGGGAGGGGAGGGGAGGGGAGGGGAGGGGTGAGGGGAGGTGAGGGGAGGTGAGGGGAGGGAGGGGAGGGGAGGAGAGCGAGTGGAGGGTAGGGGAGGAGGGTAGTGAAGGAGAGGAGAGGAGAGGGGAGGGGGAGAGGGGAAGAGAGGAGAGGCTGTTCTCTCAACTCCCTGGTCTCCTGCTGAGCTGCCATGCATGTGTGTTGACAGTTACCTTTACCTCTTCCCTCTTACCTACGTCCATCTACAGGTCAACTACAGGACATAGGAGAGGAGACAGCTAAAGGACATAGGAGAGGAGACAGCTACCTTTACCTCTTCCCTCTTACCTACGTCCATCTACAGGTCAACTACAGGACGTAGGAGAGGAGACAGCTACCTTTACCTCTTCCCTCTTACCTACGTCCATCTACAGGTCAACTACAGGACGTAGGAGAGGAGACAGCTACCTTTACCTCTTCCCTCTTACCTACGTCCATCTACAGGTCAACTACAGGACGTAGGAGAGGAGACAGCTACCTTTACCTCTTCCCTCTTACCTACGTCCATCTACAGGTCAACTACAGGACGTAGGAGAGGAGACAGCTACCTTTACCTCTTCCCTCTTACCTACGTCCATCTACAGGTCAACTACAGGACATAGGAGAGGAGACAGCTAAAGGACATAGGAGAGGAGACAGCTACCTTTACCTCTTCCCTCTTACCTACGTCCATCTACAGGTCAACTACAGGACATAGGAGAGGAGACAGCTAAAGGACATAGGAGAGGAGACAGCTACCTTTACCTCTTCCCTCTTACCTACGTTCATCTACAGGTCAACTACAGGACATAGGAGAGGAGACAGCTAAAGGACATAGGAGAGGAGACAGCTACAGGACATAGGAGAGGAGACAGACTTTTCATGCTGTCTGTCTGTACATTTCTATGGTGCTATTATGAATTCAAAGTGACTGAATTTCAGACTTGGGCACCTTTATAATTGAAAAAAATTATAAACAACAATAACAAATAACAAATAATTATAATTATACTAATTATACCTGTTATAACTCCATTATGCAAATAAGCATGTAACAATGTTTTGGAACAGGTTACAGGTAAACCGTGTTGCTTAAGAGTATTTTTCTTTTTTCACACTTTGATTAATTCCAACATTTCCATAATGTGATTCCAGCTCAACAACAACAACAAGATGAACAATCACAAGTTCTGCCTGACAATGTTCAGTCTGAATGTAGTGTGTTCTACCTCCATTTAGTTCTGTCTGACAATGTTCAGTCTGAATGTAGTGTGTTCTACCTCCATTTAGTTCTGCCTGACAATGTTCAGTCTGAATGTAGTGTGTTCTACCTCCATTTAGTTCTGCCTGACAATGTTCAGTCTGAATGTAGTGTGTTCTACCTCCATTTAGTTCTGCCTGACAATGTTCGGTCTGAATGTAGTGTGTTCTACCTCCATTTAGTTCTGTCTGACAATGTTCAGTCTGAATGTAGTGTGTTCTACCTCCATTTAGTTCTGCCTGACAATG
Source organism: Salvelinus namaycush (assembly GCF_016432855.1). Taxonomy (NCBI): domain Eukaryota; kingdom Metazoa; phylum Chordata; class Actinopteri; order Salmoniformes; family Salmonidae; genus Salvelinus; species Salvelinus namaycush. Next base: position 24,482,082 of record NC_052344.1, on the reverse strand, counting down.
TTCAGTCTGAATGCAGTGTTTCCTACCTCCATTTAGTTCTGTCTGACAATGTTCAGTCTGAATGTAGTGTGTTCTACCTCCATTTAGTTCTGTCTGACAATGTTCGGTCTGAATGTAGTGTGTTCTACCTCCATTTAGTTCTGTCTGACAATGTTCGGTCTGAATGTAGTGTGTTCTACCTCAATTTAGTTCTGTCTGACAATGTTCAGTCTGAATGTAGTGTTTCCTACCTCCATTTAGTTCTGTCTGACAATGTTCGGTCTGAATGGAGTGTGTTCTACCTCCATTTAGTTCTGCCTGACAATGTTCGGTCTGCATAGTGTCTGAATGTAGTGTTTCCTACCTCCATTTAGTTCTGCCTGACAATGTTCGGTCTGCATAGTGTCTGAATGTAGTGTTTCCTACCTCCATTTAGTTCTGCCTGACAATGTTCAGTCTGAATGTAGTGTGTTCTACCTCCACTTAGTTCTGTCTGACAATGTTCAGTCTGAATGCAGTGTGTTCTACCTCCATTTAGTTCTGTCTGACAATGTTCGGTTTGAATGCAGTGTGTTCTACCTCCATTTAGTTCTGCCTGACAATGTTCAGTCTGAATGCAGTGTGTTCTACCTCCATTTAGTTCTGTCTGACAATGTTCAGTCTGAATGTAGTGTGTTCTACCTCCATTTAGTTCTGTCTGACAATGTTCAGTCTGAATGTAGTGTGTTCTACCTCCATTTAGTTCTGCCTGACAATGTTCAGTCTGAATGTAGTGTGTTCTACCTCCATTTAGTTCTGCCTGACAATGTTCGGTCTGAATGTAGTGTGTTCTACCTCCATTTAGTTCTGCCTGACAATGTTCAGTCTGAATGTAGTGTGTTCTACCTCCATTTAGTTCTGTCTGACAATGTTCAGTCTGAATGTAGTGTGTTCTACCTCCATTTAGTTCTGCCTGACAATGTTCAGTCTGAATGTAGTGTGTTCTACCTCCATTTAGTTCTGTCTGACAATGTTCAGTCTGAATGCAGTGTTTCCTACCTCCATTTAGTTCTGTCTGACAATGTTCAGTCTGAATGTAGTGTGTTCTACCTCCATTTAGTTCTGTCTGACAATGTTCGGTCTGAATGTAGTGTGTTCTACCTCCATTCAGTGTATGGTGTTTACCAGAGTTGGGGTCACTAACATTTTAATTCCAGTCCATTCAGGAAATACACTGAATTTGCAATTATTTTCAATGTTTTTCAGTGAGGAACATTTGGAATTGGTATTGGGAATTCGGTTTAGTTTCTGAATTGACTGGAATGGAAGTGGAATTGATCCCAACCCAGATGTTAACAAATCCAGTAAGCAGCCCAATCTCCAGTACAATACGACCGTGTCTTTTTGTCAACATGACGGCTCAGGAATAGGAAAAGGGAAATGTCACTGACATGCATTCCAGGCTGCAGCCCGACAGCCCCGTGTGGCCCTGTGATAAGCCTGGCTCTAAATCAGTGTGAAAGGAAAGGGGGAAATAGGGCATTGAAATAAGAGAGGTGACCTCAGCTGCTGTGAAGGAAGGGTTCTGTCTGTCTGCCTGTTTATCTGTCTGTCTGTCTGTCTGTCTGTTTATCTGTCTGTCTGTCTGTCTGTCTGTCTGTCTGTCTGTCTGTCTGTCTGTCTGTCTGTCTGTCTGTCTGTCTGTCTGTCTGTCTGTCTGTCTGTCTGTCTGTTCAGTGTCTGGCTGCCAATATACAGTTGAAGTCGGAAGTTTACAAACACCTTATCCAAATAGATTTAAACTCAGTTTTTCACAATTCCTGACATTTAATTCTAGTAAAAATTCCATGTCTTAGGTCAGTTAGGATCACCACTTTATTTTAAGAATGTGAAATGTCAGAATAAAAGTAGAGAGAATGATTTATTTCAGCTTTTATTTATTTCATCACATTCCCAGTGGGTCAGAAGTTTACATACACTCCGTTAGTATTTGGTAGCATTGCCTTTAAATTGTTTAACTTGGGTCAAACGTTTCGTGTAGCCTTTCACAAGCTTCCCATAATAAGTTGGGTGAATTTTGGCCCATTCCTCCTGACAGAGCTGGTGTAACTGTGTCAGGTTTGTAGGCCTCCTTGCTCGCACACGCTTTTTCAGTTCTGCCCACAAATGTTCTATAGGATTGAGGTCAGGGCTTTGTGATGGCCACTCCAATACCTTGACTTTGTTGTCCTTAAGCCATTTTGCCATAACTTTATGAAGTATGTTTGGGGTCATTGTCCATTTGGAAGACCCATTTGCGACTAAGCTTTTAACTTCCTGACTGATGTCTTGAGATGTTGCTTCATTATATCCACATCATTTTCCTCCCTCATGATGCCATCTATTTTGTGAAGTGCACCAGTCCCTCCTGCAGCAAGCACCCCCACAACAATGCGTGCTTCACATTGGGATGGTGTTCTTCAGCTTGCAAGCCTCCCCCTTTTTCCTCCATACATAATGATGGTCATTATGGCCAAACAGTTTCATCAGACCAGAGGATATTTCTCCAAAAAGTACGATCTTTGTCCCCATGTCCAGTTGCAAACCCTAGTCTGGCTTTTTTATGGTGGTTTTGGAGCAGTGGCTTCTTCCTTGCTGAGTGGCGTTTCAGGTTATGTCGATATAGGACTCGTTTTACTGTGGATATAGATACTTTTGTGCCTGTTTCCTCCAGCATCTTCACAAGGTCCTTTGCTGTGGTTCTGGGATTGATTTGCACTTTTCGCACCAAAGTACGTTCATCTCTAGGAGACAGAATGTGTCTCCTTCCTGAGCGGTATGACGGCTGCGTGGTCCCGTGGTATTTATACTTGCGTACTATTGTTTGTATAGATGAATGTGGTACCTTCAGGCATTTGGAAATTGCTCCCAAGGATGAACCAGACTTGTGGAGGTCTACAATCTTGACTGAATTCTTTTGATTTTCCCATCATTCAAGCAAAGAGGCACTGAGTTTGAAACTAGGCCTTGAAATACATCCACAGGTACACCTCCAATTAACTCAAATGATGTCAATTAGCCTATCAGAAGCTTCTAAAGCCATGACATAATTTTCAGGAATTTTCCAAGCTGTTTAAAGGCACAGTCAACTCACTGTATATAAACTTCTGACCCACTGGAATTGTGATACAGTGAATTATAAGTTAAATAATCTGTCTGTAAACAAATGTTGGAAAAATGACTTGTGTCATGCACAAAGTAGATGTCCTAACCGACTTGCCAAAACTATAGTTTGTTAACAAGACATTTGTGGAGTGGTTGAAAAACAAGTTTTAATGACTCCAACCTAAGTGTATGTAAACTTCAGACTTCAACGGCAGGTCCAACTCCTGATCCTAATCCTTCTAGCCTTGTCCCACATGGCCTCTGGCAGACACCTACAGGACACTGCATCACCAGGATGATTCTACTGTTGAATACAGACAGACACCTACAGGACACTACATCACCAGGATGATTCTACTGTTGAATACAGACAGACACCTACAGGACACTACATCACCAGGATGATTCTACTGTTGCATACAGACAGACACCTACAGGACACTACATCACCAGGATGATTCTACTGTTGAATACAGACAGACACCTACAGGACACTACATCACCAGGATGATTCTACTGTTGAATACAGACAGACACCTACAGTTCTACTGTTGAATACAGACAGACACCTACAGGACACTACATCACCAGGATGATTCTACTGTTGAATACAGACAGACACCTACAGGACACTACATCACCAGGATGATTCCACTGTTGAATACAGACAGACACCTACAGGACACTACATCACCAGGATGATTCTACTGTTGAATACAGACAGACACCTACAGGACACTACATCACCAGGATGATTCTACTGTTGAATACAGACAGACACCTACAGGACACTACATCACCAGGATGATTCTACTGTTGAATACAGACAGACACCTACAGGACACTACATCACCAGGATGATTCTACTGTTGAATACAGACAGACAATTTGGAAGCCTTTCTCTTCGGTGACCACCTTACCTTAGTTATATGCACTGACTGTAGTGGCTGTGAATTAGAGAGTCTGCTAAATGACTCACTACTGTTAGTGGCTGTGAATTAGAGAGTCTGCTAAATGACTCACTACTGTTAGTGGCTGTGAATTAGAGAGTCTGCTAAATGATTCACTACTGAGTGGCTGTGGATTAGAGAGTCTGCTAAATGACTCACTACTGTAGTGGCTGTGGATTAGAGAGTCTGCTAAATGATTCACTACTATAGTGGCTGTGAATTAGAGAGTCTGCTAAATGATTCACTACTGTTAGTGGCTGTGAATTAGAGAGTCTGCTAAATGATTCACTACTGTTAGTGGCTGTGGATTAGAGAGTCTGCTAAATGATTCACTACTGTAGGGGCTGTGGATTAGAGAGTCTGCTAAATGATTCACTACTATAGTGGCTGTGAATTAGAGAGTCTGCTAAATGATTCACTACTGTTAGTGGCTGTGAATTAGAGAGTCTGCTAAATGATTCACTACTGTTAGTGGCTGTGGATTAGAGAGTCTGCTAAATGATTCACTACTGTTAGTGGCTGTGAATTAGAGAGTCTGCTAAATGATTCACTACTGTTAGTGGCTGTGGATTAGAGAGTCTGCTAAATGATTCACTACTGTTAGTGGCTGTGAATTAGAGAGTCTGCTAAATGATTCACTACTGTTAGTGGCTGTGGATTAGAGTGTCTGCTAAATGATTCACTACTGAGTGGCTGTGGATTAGAGAGTCTGCTAAATGATTCACTACTGTTAGTGGCTGTGGATAACAGAGTCTGCTAAATGACTCAAATCTAAATGATGTAAGCCTATAGGTCCTTCTCCAGTAGACATATTCCAATATGTCAGAACGTGATTGTGATTGTATAGTGATGGAAATGTACAGTGGCAAGAAGAACTATGTGACCCCTTTGGAACTACCTGGATTTATGCATAAATTAGTCATAAAGTTTCATCTGATCTTCATTTTAGTCACAACAATAGACAAACACAGTGTGCTTAAACTAATAACACACAAATTAGTGTATTTTTCATGTCTATATTAAATACATCATTTAAATATTCACAGTGTAGGTTGGAAAAAGTATGTGAACCCCTAGGCTAATGACTTCTCCAAAAGCTGATTGGAATCAGGAGTCAGCTAACCTGGAGTCCAATCAATGAGACGAGATTGGAGATGTTGATTAGAGCTGCCCTGCTCTATAAAAAACACTCACAAAATGTGAGTTTGCTATTGACAAGAAGCCTTGCCTGATCTGAACCATGCCTCGAACAAAAGAGATCTCAGAAGACCTAAGATTAAGAATTGTTGACTTGCATAAAGCTGGAAAGGGTTACAAAAGTATCTCTAAAAGCCTTGATGTTCACCAGTCCACAGTAAGACACATTGTCTATAAATGGAGAAAGTTCAGCACTGTTGCTACTCTCTCTAGGAGTGGCCGTCCTGCAAAGATGACTGCAAGAGCACAGCGCAGAATGCTCAATGAGGTTAAGAAGAATCCTAGAGTGTCAGCTAAAGACTTACAGAAATCTCTGGAACATGCTAACATCTCTGTTGACGAGTCTACGACACTTAAAACACTAAACAAGAATGGTGTTCATGGGAGGACACCACGGAAGAAGCCACTGCTGTCCAAAAAAATATTGCTGTCTGAAGTTTGCAAAAGAGCAGCTGGATGTTCCACAGCGCTACAGGAAATATATTCTGTGGACAGATGAAACTACAGTTGAGTTGTTTGGAAGGAACACACAACACTATGTGTGGAGAAAAAAAGGCACAGCACACCAACATCAAAACCTCATCCCCACTATAAAGTATGGTGGAGGGAGCATCATGGTTTGGGGCTGCTTTGCTGCCTCAGGGTCTGGACAGCTTGCTGTTCCATCATCGATGGAAAAATGAATTCCCAAGTGTATCAAGACATTTTGCAGGAGAATGTGAGGCTAACTGTCCTACCGATTGAAGTTCAGCAGAAGATGGGTGATGCAACAGGACAACGACACGTTTCACAGAAGTAAATCAACAACAGAATGGCTTCAACAGAAGAAAATACTCCTTCTGGAGTGGCCCAGTCAGAGTCCTGACCTCAACCCGATGGAGATGCTGTGGCATGACCTCAAGAGAGCAGTTCACACCAGACATCCCAAAGAATATTGAACTGACAGTTTTGTAAAGAGGAATGGTCCAAAATTCCTCCTGACCGTTGTCCAGGTCTGATCCACAAATACAGAAAACGTTTGGTTGAGGTTATTGCTGTGAAAGGAGGGTCAACCAGTTAATAAATCCAAGGGTTCACATACTTTTCCCACCCTGCACTGTGAATGTTTACACGGTGTGTTCAATAAAGACATGACAATGTATAATTGTTTGTGTGTTATTAGTTTAATCAGACTGTGTTTGTCTATTGTTGTCACCTAGATGAAAATCAGATCACATTTTATGACCAATTTATGCAGCAGTCCATGTAGATCCAAAGGGTTCACATACTTCTTCTTGCCCCTGTATATCCCCTACATACCACAACACAGGTGATGGGACATCTGGGAAAGCATTGAGATCAGCCTGTAGATCATATGATTGACAGATGCGGTGACTGAGTTGACCCTGTGTTAATGTTCAAATTACTTAACGTAAAGTAGGGGGACAGGGGGACAGGGGGACAGAGTCAGGGGGACAGAGTCAGGGGGACAGGGGGATAAGGGGACAGGGGGATGGAGGCAGGGGGATAAGGGGACAGGGGGATAAGGGGACAGGGGGATAAGGGGACAGGGGGATAAGGGGACAGGGGGATGGAGGCAGGAGGACAGGGGGATAAGGGGACAGGGGGATAAGGGGACAGGGGGACAGGGGGATAAGGGGACAGGGGGACAAGGGGACAGGGGGACAGAGTCAGGGGGACAGGGGGATAAGGGGACAGGGGGACAGAGTCAGGGGGACAGGGGGATAAGGGGACAGGGGGATGAAGGCAGGGGGACAGGGGGATAAGGGGACAGGGGGACAGAGTCAGGGGGACAGGGGGATAAGGGGACAGGGGGACAAGGGGACAGGGGGACAGAGTCAGGGGGACAGGGGGATAAGGGGACAGGGGGACAAGGGGACAGGGGGACAGAGTCAGGGGGACAGGGGGATAAGGGGACAGGGGGACAGAGTCAGGGGGACAGGGGGATAAGGGGACAGGGGGATGAAGGCAGGGGGACAGGGGGATAAGGGGACAGGGGGACAGTCAGGGGGACAGGGGGATAAGGGGACAGGGGGATGGAGGCAGGGGGATAAGGGGACAGGGGGACAGAGTCAGGGGGACAGGGGGATAAGGGGGCAGGGGGATGGAGGCAGGGGGACAGGGGGATAAGGGGACAGGGGGACAGTCAGGGGGACAGGGGGATAAGGGGACAAGGGGACAGGGGGATAAGGGGACAGGGGGACAGGGGGATAAGGGGACAGGGGGACAGAGTCAGGGGGACAGGGGGATAAGGGGACAAGGGGGAAGGAGGCAGGGGGACAGGGGGACAGGGGGATGGAGGCAGGGGGACAGGGGGATAAGGGGACAGGGGCATTAGATAAAAGGCCCACTGGACTAATATTTAAAAGTATCTATTAGACCACAAGTTCTCTGTGATGTAATGACTGTGGGACACTTCTCTGATCTGAACAGACTGTTAGAGACCAGTTTCCTACATGGAGGGATGGATACAGCAGCCTATTAGGTGTCTCTGTCTCTCTGTCCTCTACACATTACACAAAGACATGCTGTCTCTCTGTCCTCTACACATTACACAAAGACATGCTGTCTCTCTGTCCTCTACACATTACACAAAGACATGCTGTCTCTCTGTCCACTACACATTACACAAAGACATGCTGTCTCTCTGTCCACTACACATTACACAAAGACATGCTGTCTCTCTGTCCTCTACACATTACACAAAGACATGCTGTCTCTCTGTCCACTACACATTACACAAAGACATGCTGTCTCTCTGTCCACTACACATTACACAAAGACATGCTGTCTCTCTGTCTTCTACACATTACACAAAGACAAGCTGTCTCTCTGTCTTCTACACATTACACAAAGACATGCTACAGTTTGTCTCTCTGGCCTCTACACATTACACAAAGACATGCTGTCTCTCTGTCCACTACACATTACACAAAGACATGCTGTCTCTCTGTCCACTACACATTACACAAAGACATGCTGTCTCTCTGTCTTCTACACATTACACAAAGACAAGCTGTCTCTCTGTCTTCTACACATTACACAAAGACATGCTACAGTTTGTCTCTCTGGCCTCTACACATTACACAAAGACATGCTGTCTCTCTGTCCTCTACACATTACACAAAGACATGTTGTCTTTTAGTCCTCTACACATTACACAAAGACATGCTGTCTCTCTGTCCTCTACACATTACACAAAGACACGCTGTTTCTCTGTCTCTCATTACACATTACACAAAGACATGCTGCAGTTTGTCTCTCTGTCCTCTACACATTACACAAAGACATGCTGTCTCTCTGTCCTCTACACATTACACAAAGACATGCTGTCTCTCTGTCCACTACACATTACACAAAGACATGCTGTCTCTCTGTCCACTACACATTACACAAAGACATGCTGTCTCTCTGTCTTCTACACATTACACAAAGACAAGCTGTCTCTCTGTCTTCTACACATTACACAAAGACATGCTACAGTTTGTCTCTCTGGCCTCTACACATTACACAAAGACATGCTGTCTCTCTGTCCTCTACACATTACACAAAGACATGTTGTCTTTTAGTCCTCTACACATTACACAAAGACATGCTGTCTCTCTGTCCTCTACACATTACACAAAGACACGCTGTTTCTCTGTCTCTCATTACACATTACACAAAGACATGCTGCAGTTTGTCTCTCTGTCCTCTACACATTACACAAAGACATGCTGTCTCTCTGTCCTCTACACATTACACAAAGACATGCTGTCTCTCTGTCCTCTACACATTACACAAAGACATGCTGTCTCTCTGTCCTCTACACATTACACAAAGACATGCTGTCTCTCTGTCCTCTACACATTACACAAAGACATGCTGTCTCTCTGTCCTCTACACATTACACAAAGACATGCTGTCTCTCTGTCTTCTACACATTACACAAAGACAAGCTGTCTCTCTGTCTTCTACACATTACACAAAGACATGCGGTCTCTCTGTCCTCTACACATTACACATAGACATGCTGTCTCTCTGTCCTCTACACATTACACAAAGACAAGCTGTCTCTCTGTCCTCTACACATTACACAAAGACATGCTACAGTTTGTTTGTCCAGACAGACTTTTTAAAGAGAATAATTCTGTTATTTTGACTTCGAAACTTCAAAACAAAAAAACAGAGCGTGTCGGTGTGTCGGCAGACACACAAATTGTGTTTGTGAAAAGTACGTCTGGGACCCAGCGTTTTGTAAGCCGTCGATAGCGAGGAAGGAGAGGAGAGTGGAACTTAGAAAGGTAGTTTTCAAGACGTTGTAAACTGGGTAGGATTATATAGCTGACAAAGGAGAGGAATGGCATAGTGTTGTAAACACTATCGTACACTCTCTTTTTTTACAATTTCTGCCTCTTTTATAGTGTTTCTGTGTGGGCAGGAAATCCCAGCCACACTGCAGGTCATAGTGAGTTCAGTAGGGACGCTTTTTAAGAGCTATGGCTCCGTCTCAAATGGCACCCTATTTCCCATATAGGGCTCTGGTTAAAAGTAGTGCACTATGTAGGGAATAGGGTGCCATTTGGGACCCTGGCAGATAAAAGGTGTGACCAGAACCATTTCCATTTATAGTCTGTGGCTCAATGTGTTCCCCTTCAGTATTAGTTCTGGAGATATTGGATACGGACTCAATGTTCTCTAAAACAGGCTTTTATATAAACGGAAGATTTGGACGATTTTTTTCATCTCATTTGAACCAAGTCAACGATGAGGTTGGTTTATATAAAGTTGAATTTAAGTTTGTTGACATCTCAATCAAATATCAACCGAAATGCAATGTTGATTGAACGTGTTTTCCCCGGTGGAATATAACCTACAGATGAGAGAGACTGCAGCTCCATATGTTTCTCAGTTGTCATTTATATCTGTATATCTAAGCAACAGCGGGGCCCATAGCCAAAACTAGTGCACTATATAGGGAAATCAATCAATCAAATGTATTTATATAGCCCTTCTTACATCAGCCGATGTCACAAAGTGCTGTACAGAAACCCAGCCTAAAACCCTCCCTGTACTCCCTGTTCACCCACGACTGCGTGGCCATGCACGCCTCCAACTCAATCATCAAGTTTGCGGACGACACTACAATGGTAGGCTTGATTACCAACAATGACGAGACGGCCTACAGGGAGGAGGTGAGGGCCCTCGGAGTGTGGTGTCAGGAAAATAACCTCACACTCAACGTCAACAAAACAAAGGAGATGATTGTGGACTTCAGGAAACAGCAGAGGGAGCACCCCCCAATCCACATCGATGGGACAGTAGGGGAGAGGGTAGTAAGTTTTAAGTTCCTCGGCGTACACATCACGGACAAACTGAATTGGTCCACCCACACAGACAGCGTTGTGAAGAAGGCGCAGCAGCGCCTCTTCAACCTCAGGAGGCTGAAGAAATTCGGCTTGTCACCAAAAGCACTCACAAACTTCTACAGATGCACAATCGAGAGCATCCTGTCGGGCTGTATCACCGCCTGGTACGGCAACTGCTCCGCCCACAACCGTAAGGCTCTCCAGAGGGTAGTGAGGTCTGCACAACGCATCACTGGGGGCAAACTACCTGCCCTCCAGGACACCTACACCACCCGATGTCACAGGAAGGCCATAAAGATCATCAAGGACAACAACCACCCGAGCCACTGCCTGTTCACCCCGCTATCATCCAGAAGGCGAGGTCAGTACAGGTGCATCAAAGCAGGGACCGAGAGACTGAAAAACAGCTTCTATCTCAAGGCCATCAGACTGTTAAACAGCCACCACTAACATTTAGTGGCCGCTGCCAACATACTGACTCAACTCCAGCCACTTTAATAATGGGAATTGATGGAAATGTATGTAAAAATGTATCACTAGCCACTTTAAACAATGCCACTTAATATAATGTTTACATACCCTACATTACTCATCTCATATGTATATGTATATACTGTACTCTATATCATCTACTGCATCTTGCCATCTTTATGTAATACATGTATCACTAGCCACTTTAAACTATGCCACTTTATGTTTACATACCCTACATTACTCATCTCATATGTATATACTGTACTCTGTACTATCTACTGCATCTTGCCTATGCCGTTCTGTACCATCACTCATTCATATATCTTTATGTACATATTCTTTATCCCTTTACACTTGTGTGTATAAGGTAGTAGTTGTGGAATTGTTAGGTTAGATTACTCGTTGGTTATTACTACACTGTCGGAACTAGAAGCACAAGCATTTCACTACACTCGCATTAACATCTGCTAACCGTGTGTATGTGACAAATACCATTTGATTTGATTTGATTTGAAACAGCAAGCAGATGTAGAAGCACGGTGGCTAGGAAAAACTCCCTAGAAAGGCAGGAACCTAGGAAGAAACCTAGAGAGGAACCAGGCTCTGAGGGGTGGCCAGTCCTCTTATGGCTGTACCAGGTAGAGATTAGAAACCTAGAGAGGAACCAGGCTCTGAGGGGTGGCCAGTCCTCTTCTGGTTGTACCAGGTAGAGATTAGAAACCTAGAGAGGAACCAGGCTCTGAGGGGAGGCCAGTCCTCTTCTGGCTGTACCAGGTAGAGATTAGAAACCTAGAGAGGAACCAGGCTCTGAGGGGAGGCCAGTCCTCTTCTGGCTGTACCAGGTAGAGATTAGAAACCTAGAGAGGAACCAGGCTTAGAGGGGTGGCCAGTCCTCTTCTGGCTGTACCAGGTGGAGATTATAAACCTAGAGAGGAACCAGGCTCTGAGGGGTGGCCAGTCCTCTTCTGGCTGTACCAGGTGGAGATTAGAAACCTAGAGAGGAACCAGGCTCTGAGGGGTGGCCAGTCCTCTTCTGGCTGTACCAGGTAGAGATTAGAAACCTAGAGAGGAACCAGGCTCTGAGGGGTGGCCAGTCCTCTTCTGGCTGTACCAGGTAGAGATTAGAAACCTAGAGATTAGAAACCTAGAGAGGAACCAGGCTCTGAGGGGTGGCCAGTCCTCTTCTGGTTGTACCAGGTGGAGATTAGAAACCTAGAGAGGAACCAGGCTCTGAGGGGTGGCCAGTCCTCTTCTGGCTGTACCAGGTAGAGATTAGAAACCTAGAGAGGAACCAGGCTCTGAGGGGTGGCCTGTCCTCTTCTGGTTGTACCAGGTGGAGATTAGAAACCTAGAGAGGAACCAGGCTCTGAGGGGTGGCCAGTCCTCTTCTGGCTGTACCAGGTGGAGATTAGAAACCTAGAGAGGAACCAGGCTCTGAGGGGTGGCCAGTCGTCTTCTGGCTGTACCAGGTAGAGATTAGAAACCTAGAGAGGAACCAGGCTCTGAGGGAAGGCCAGTCCTCTTCTGGCTGTACCAGGTGGAGATTAGAAACCTAGAGATTAGAAACCTAGAGAGGAACCAGGCTCTGAGGGGTGGCCAGTCCTCTTCTGGTTGTACCAGGTGGAGATTAGAAACCTAGAGAGGAACCAGGCTCTGAGGGGTGGCCAGTCCTCTTCTGGCTGTACCAGGTAGAGATTAGAAACCTAGAGAGGAACCAGGCTCTGAGGGGTGGCCTGTCCTCTTCTGGTTGTACCAGGTGGAGATTAGAAACCTAGAGAGGAACCAGGCTCTGAGGGGTGGCCAGTCCTCTTCTGGCTGTACCAGGTGGAGATTAGAAACCTAGAGAGGAACCAGGCTCTGAGGGGTGGCCAGTCGTCTTCTGGCTGTACCAGCTAGAGATTAGAAACCTAGAGAGGAACCAGGCTCTGAGGGAAGGCCAGTCCTCTTCTGGCTGTACCAGGTGGAGATTAGAAACCTAGAGAGGAACCAGGCTCTGAGGGAAGGCCAGTCCTCTTCTGGCTGTACCAGGTGGAGATTAGAAACCTAGAGAGGAACCAGGCTCTGAGGGGTGGCCAGTCCTCTTCTGGCTGTGGTGTCATTTGGGACACATCCAGTCTCTGTCTCCACACGTCGCTGAGAGGAAATAGACCTGCTTTTCTTCCTGTGGACACGGTTCCCTACAGTTCCAATTTCCTGTCCTCGATCTCTCCAAAGTCAGAGGTCAGAGGGATAGGTAGCTTTCCTTCCTTCCCACCACAGGCCATGATATACTGTGTCTGTCTGAAATGGTACCCTATTCTCTATCTAGTGCACTACTTTAGCCACTTCAGACTCAGCCTAGTGCACTACTTTAGCCACTTCAGACTCAGCCTAGTGCACTACTTCAGTCACTTCAGACTCAGCCTAGTGCACTACTTTAGCCACTTCAGACTCAGCCTAGTGCACTACTTCAGTCACTTCAGACTCAGCCTAGTGCACTAGTTTAGCCACTCCAGACTCAGCCTAGTGCTCGGCACAGTTTAGAGGCACACAAATGATTCTGATGTGGTGATGATTGAAAAGTGAGCCGTGCAGAAAGCAGAGTGACTCTGGATTCGGAGAGAGAGGGAGGAAGTGAAAAAGGGGGATTGTGTTTTACTGTAGGAAGAGGAGAAATGAATTACTGTACTGACTCCCGGAGGACACAGGAACAGGTGAATTACTGTACTGACTCCCGGAGGACACAGGAACAGGTGAATTACTGTACTGACTCCCGGAGGACACAGGAACAGGTGAATTACTGTACTGACTCCCGGAGGACACAGGAACAGGTGAATTACTGTACTGACTCCCGGAGGACACAGGAACAGGTGAATTACTGTACTGACTCCCCCGGAGGACACAGGAACAGGTGAATTACTGTACTGACTCCCGGAGGACACAGGAACAGGTGAATTACTGTACTGACCCTCCCCGGAGGACACAGGATCATGTGAATTACTTTACTGCCCCCCCTCCCGGAGGACAGAGGAACAGGTGAGCAATAGATCATGGATAATAGAGAAACAATCAGAAATAATTGTATAGGGCACAGCCCTTTGTCACATCTGGCTTCGGTAAATGTGGTTTCCACATCTCTTCATAATTAGCCAAGTGTTTTCTGAGGTAATGAAAGAGATGAAGGTATAATGAGAATAAAGTATGAAGTCGTTTTCCTATTTTGTGGGACGTGGGGGAGCTAACGGTCGGTCCCCTGTAACAAGACTACATGGTTTATTTGGTGTCATCGCTTTGTGTCTCTGTTTTTGGTAATTAGATCAGGATGAAGCAGAGACACATACAGCCCCAGGGTGTGAGGGTTATTTACCTCACAGCGTGAAACAGCTCTTTACTTGGAGGAAATAGCTTTTTCTAGCATTGAAAAATATAGGGACTAAAAGGCTATAAAACTGAATGTGTTCACTTTATATTCTTGTCTTCTTTGTTTTAACCAAGGGAAATAGTCAAATAATTAAAAACAGTACGGCAGCAAGCTGTCACAAACAGCTGCATTTTGATGAAAAGGGGATCAAGGGGAAACACTAGGATTTAGAACGACAGCTAAATGTAACTGCCGAGATGTACTTCCTGAAGTGTTTCCATCCGCCTTCAATGCAGGAGAATCTTCAACATGATGTAGTTTAACATGGACTCGTTCTTCGAGACGAAACACTGACAAAAGCATCCCGTCTGAAAATCATTATTTTCCTGGATATCCTCAGCAGAGTTCATTTCCTGGAGATCCTCAGCAGAGTTATTTTCCTGGAGATCCTCAGCAGAGTTATTTTCCTGGAGATCCTCAGCAGAGTTATTTTCCTAGAGATCCTCAGCAGAGTTATTTTCCTGGAGATCCTCAGCAGAGTTCATTTCCTGGAGATCCTCAGCAGAGTTATTTTCCTGGAGATCCTCAGCAGAGTTATTTTCCTAGAGATCCTCAGCAGAGTTATTTTCCTGGAGATCCTCAGCAGAGTTCATTTCCTGGAGATCCTCAGCAGAGTTCATTTCCTGGAGATCCTCAGCAGGGTTATTTTCCTGGAGATCCTCAGCAGGGTTATTTTCCTAGAGATCCTCAGCAGAGTTATTTTCCTCGTTATCCTCAGCAGGGTTATTTTCCTCGTTATCCTCAGCAGGGTTATTTTCCTAGAGATCCTCAGCAGAGTTATTTTCCTGGAGATCCTCAGCAGAGTTCATTTCCTGGAGATCCTCAGCAGAGTTCATTTCCTGGAGATCCTCAGCAGAGTTATTTTCCTAGAGATCCTGAGCAGAGTTATTTTCCTAGAGATCCTCAGCAGAGTTATTTTCCTGGATATCCTCAGCAGAGTTCATTTCCTGGAGATCCTCAGCAGAGTTATTTTCCTGGAGATCCTCAGCAGGGTTATTTTCCTGGAGATCCTCAGCAGAGTTATTTTCCTGGAGATCCTCAGCAGAGTTCTTTTCCTGGAGATCCTCAGCAGAGTTATTTTCCTCGAAATACTCAGCAGTGTTCTTTTCCTCGAAATCCTCAGCAGAGTTATTTTCCTTCAGATTGGCCCTCCTAACAACAAGAGAAGAAGACTCCTGGAGGTATACAGCGCATTCGGGAAAGTATTCAGACCCCTTGACTTTCTCCACATTTTGGATGGTGAGCGTCGCTGCACAGTATTTTTGATCGGGTTCAAGTCCGGGCTCTGGCTGGGTCACTCAAGGACATTCAGAGACTTTTCCCAAAGCCACTTCTGCGTTGTCTTGGCTGTGTGCTTAGGGTCATTGTCCTGTTGGAAGGTGAACCTTCGCCCCAGTCTGACGTCCTGAGCGCTCTGGAGCAGGTTTTCATCAAATATCTCTCTAAACTCCAAGCAGGCTGTCATGTGCCTTTTACTGAGGAGGGACGTCCGTCTGGCCACTCTACCATAAAGGCCTGATTGGTGGAGTGCTGCAGAGATGGTTGTCTGTCTGGAAGGTTCTCCAATCTCCACAGAGGAACTCTGGAGCTCTGTCAGAGTGACCATTGGGTTCTTGGTCACCTCCCTGACCAAACCCTTCTCCCCTGATTGCTCAGTTTGGTCGGTCGGCCAGCCAGCTCTAGGAAGAGTCTTGGTGGTTCCAAACTTCTTCCATTTAAGAATGATGGAGGCCACTGTGTTCTTGGGAACCTTCAGTGCTGCAGAAATGTTTTGGTAAGGTTCCCCAGATCTGTGCCTCAACACAATCCTGTCTCGGAGCTCTACGGACAATTCCTTTGACCTCATGGCTTGGTTTTTGTTCTGACATGCATTGTCAACTGTGGGACTTTATATAGACAGGTGTGTACCTTTCCAAATCATGTCCAATCAATTGAATTTACCACAGGTGGACTCCAATCAAGTTGTAGAAACATCTCAAGGATGATCAATGGAAACAGGATGCACCTGAGTTCAATCTTGAGTCTCATAGCAAAGGGTCTGAATACTTACTTAAATAAGCTATTTCTGTTTTTAGTTTTTATAAATTTGCAAAATAATCTAAAAACCTGTTTTGCATTGTCATTATGGGGTATTGTGTGTAGATTGATGAAGAATTTGTTTATTTAATACATTTTAGAATAAGGCTGTAACGTAACAAAATGTGAAACATGGCAAGAGGTCTGAAAAATTTCAGAATGCACTGTACCTCCTCTTACACTTGGGGCGGCAGGTAGCCTAGTGGTTAGAGCAGGTAGCCTAGTGGTTAGAGGCAGGTAGCCTAGTGGTTAGAGCAGGTAGCCTAGTGGTTAGAGGCAGGTAGCCTAGTGGTTAGAGGCAGGTAGCCTAGTGGTTAGAGGCAGGTAGCCTAGTGGTTAGAGGCAGGTAGCCTAGTGGTTAGAGGCAGGTAGCCTAGTGGTTAGAGGCAGGTAGCCTAGTGGTTAGAGCAGGTAGCCTAGTGGTTAGAGGCAGGTAGCCTAGTGGTTAGAGGCAGGTAGCCTAGTGGTTAGAGGCAGGTAGCCTAGTGGTTAGAGGCAGGTAGCCTAGTGGTTAGAGCGTTGGACTAGTAACCGAGCCCTATTCCCTATGTAGTACACTACTTTAGACCAGGGCCCTATTCCCTATATAGTGCACTACTATAGACCAGAGCCCTATTCCCTATATAGTGCACTA
The DNA here is from genome assembly GCF_016432855.1 of Salvelinus namaycush. NCBI lineage: Eukaryota > Metazoa > Chordata > Actinopteri > Salmoniformes > Salmonidae > Salvelinus > Salvelinus namaycush. The sequence goes on along the minus strand of NC_052344.1, from coordinate 24,464,901 downwards.
CTATAGACCAGAGCCCTATTCCCTATATAGTGCACTACTATAGACCAGAGCCCTATTCCCTATATAGTGCACTACTTTAGACCAGAGCCCTATTCCCTATATAGTGCACTACTTCAGACCAGAGCCCTATTCCCTATATGGTGCACTACTTTAGACCAGAGCCCTATTCCCTATATAGTGCACTACTTTAGACCAGAGCCCTATTCCCTATATAGTGCACTACTTCAGACCAGAGCCCTATTCCCTATATAGTGCACTACTTTAGACCAGAGCCCTATTCCCTATATAGTGCACTACTTTCAACCAGAGCCCATTGGACCCATTTGGAGCTCAACCTCTTGTTGGGTTAGAGACAGAGCTGCGGTCATTACTTCAAAGAGACTTCTGTCTGACATCACTCTTCTCCGACACACCGTCCCTCCCCTCTCCCTCCCTCCGACACACCGTCCCTCCCCTCTCCCTCCCCCCGACACACCGTCCCTCCCCTCTCCCTCCCTCCAACACACCGTCCCTCCCCTCTCCCTCCCCCCGACACACCGTCCCTCCCCTCTCCCTCCCTCCAACACACCGTCCCTCCCCTCTCCCTCCCTCCAACACACCGTCCCTCCCCTCTCCCTCCCCCCGACACACCGTCCCTCCCCTCTCCCTCCCTCCGACACACCGTCCCTCCCCTCTCCCTCCCTCCAACACACCGTCCCTCCCCTCTCCCTCCCTCCAACACACCGTCCCTCCCCTCTCCCTCCCTCCAACACACCGTCCCTCCCCTCTCCCTCCCACCGACACACCGTCCCTCCCCTCTCCCTCTCCCTCCCTCCAACACACCGTCCCTCTCCTCTCCCTCCCTCCCTCCAACACACCGTCCCTCCCCTCTCCCTCCAACACACCGTCCCTCCCCTCTCCCTCCAACACACCGTCCCTCCCCTCTCCCTCCAACACACCGTCCCTCCCCTCACCCTCCCTCCCTGAGAAAAGGGGACACAGTTTTCCAGCTGATGGCGAAGCTCAAGTCACACTGCATTATTTCTGCCTCATGGACCAATTCAGGTTGTTATTCCTTTGACCAGAGAAAGTTAAATATTCCTTGATATTAATTTAAAAAAAGACCCGTGCTTGAATTGGGCAGGACCTCACCGAGCTGAGTACCGACGCCTCAAAATGTTCTACTGCTTGAGTTCCTGTTCCTCTATAGAATATTAGATATAAAGTATTGAGGAGTTCCTGTTCCTCTATAGAATATTAGATATAAAGTATTGAGGAGTTCCTGTTCCTCTATAGAATATTAGATATAAAGTATTGAGGAGTTCCTGTTCCTCTATAGAATATTAGATATAAAGTATTGAGGAGTTCCTGTTCCTCTATAGAATATTAGATATAAAGTATTGAGGAGTTCCTGTTCCTCTATAGAATATTAGATATAAAGTATTGAGGAGTTCCTGTTCTTCTATAGAATATTAGATATAAAGTATTGAGGAGTTCCTGTTCCTCTATAGAATATTAGATATAAAGTATTGAGGAGTTCTTGTTCCCCTATAGAATATTAGATATAAAGTATTGAGGAGTTCCTGTTCCTCTATAGAATATTAGATATAAAGTATTGAGGAGTTCTTGTTCCCCTATAGAATATTAGATATAAAGTATTGAGGAGTTCCTGTTCCTCTATAGAATATTAGATATAAAGTATTGAGGAGTTCCTGTTCCTCTATAGAATATTAGATATAAAGTATTGAGGAGTTCCTGTTCCTCTATAGAATATTATATTTAAAGTATTAAGGAGTTCCTGTTCCCCTATAGAATATTAGATATAAAGTATTGAGGAGTTCCTGTTCCTCTATAGAATATTAGATATAAAGTATTAAGGAGTTCCTGTTCCTCTATAGAATATTAGATATAAAGTATTGAGGAGTTCCTGTTCCTCTTTAGAATATTAGATATAAAGTATTGAGGAGTTCTTGTTCCCCTATAGAATATTAGATATAAAGTATTGAGGAGTTCCTGTTCCTCTTTAGAATATTAGATATAAAGTATTGAGGAGTTCTTGTTCCCCTATAGAATATTAGATATAAAGTATTGAGGAGTTCCTGTTCCTCTATAGAATATTAGATATAAAGTATTGAGGAGTTCTTGTTCCCCTATAGAATATTAGATATAAAGTATTGTGGAGTTCCTGTTCCTCTATAGAATATTAGATATAAAGTATTGAGGAGTTCCTGTTCCTCTATAGAATATTAGATATAAAGTATTGAGGAGTTCCTGTTCCTCTATAGAATATTAGATATAAAGTATTGAGGAGTTCCTGTTCCTCTATAGAATATTAGATATAAAGTATTAAGGAGTTCCTGTTCCTCTATAGAATATTAGATATAAAGTATTGAGGAGTTCCTGTTCCTCTATAGAATATTAGATATAAAGTATTGAGGAGTTCCTGTTCCTCTATAGAATATTAGATATAAAGTATTGAGGAGTTCCTGTTCCTCTATAGAATATTAGATATAAAGTATTGAGGAGTTCCTGTTCTTCTATAGAATATTAGATATAAAGTATTGAGGAGTTCCTGTTCCTCTATAGAATATTAGATATAAAGTATTAAGGAGTTCCTGTTCCTCTATAGAATATTAGATATAAAGTATTGAGGAGTTCCTGTTCTTCTATAGAATATTAGATATAAAGTATTGAGGAGTTCCTGTTCCCCTATAGAATATTAGATATAAAGTATTGAGGAGTTCCTGTTCTTCTTTAGAATATTAGATATAAAGTATTGTGGAGTTCCTGTTCCTCTATAGAATATTAGATATAAAGTATTGAGGGGTTCCTGTTCCTCTATAGAATATTAGATATAAAGTATTGAGGGGTTCCTGTTCCTCTATAGAATATTAGATATAAAGTATTAAGGAGTTCCTGTTCCTCTATAGAATATTAGATATAAAGTATTGAGGAGTTCCTGTTCTTCTATAGAATATTAGATATAAAGTATTGAGGGGTTCCTGTTCCTCTATAGAATATTAGATATAAAGTATTGAGGGGTTCCTGCACCTAAATATAAACAGTACAGGCACCCAAAATGAGTACCGGAACTTATTTCAGTTCAAGTCAAGAACTGAAAAAGACACAAGACGGTAATAATAACACGGAAGCTTGTCAGAACATTTTGCTTTACTCATTCAATGCAGCTGCAGTGCTGGTTTGTAAGTGTAAGTGCAAGTAGGAAGAATGTACATTTTATGGTTTATAAAATTGTTGAACAAAGTGTTGACAGTGCTGAATAACAACTTAAAACATGCATTTACTCATAAACACAGCAGGTCTTTGTTGTATTCGTTGAGTTTCTCTCTAGTTGATGTTTTTAAACGTTTTGACATCTCACATCAACTTTGCTGTGTGTTTGAGGTTTCTTTTTACAGTCTATGGCTCGAAGAAACTGATCTAACGCAGGGATCTGAGCTATCTGATTGGCCAGCGGAAGGCCTATAGGTGCACTTGATTTGTTGTCTGCGTCTGCCAGGTAGGCGGAGGTCTACCTTCAGACACATGAAATGGTTCAAAATGGGAACACGTTGCCTTCCCGGCGCTCTGGCTGCTGAATCAAGTACACCTACCGCCAGCAGAACAAAACAAATAAAACAACTATAAACACAAGGCTTTATTGTTGATTTTTTTACAGAAATGTTTGGTGATCGACTAGTAATGCCTTGAAGATCGACCGTTCAATCCCAATCGACCGGTTGGTGACCACTGCTCTATACTGTCTGAAACTACATGGGTGGAGGGTAGATGTCTCTATGCTGTCTGAAACTACATGGGTGGAGGGTAGATGTCTCTATACTGTCTGAAACTACATGGGTGGAGGGTAGATGTCTCTTTACTGTCTGAAACTACATGGGTGGAGGGTAGATGTCTCTATACTGTCTGAAACTACATGGGTGGAGGGTAGATGTCTCTATACTGTCTGAAACTACATGGGTGGAGGGTAGATGTCTCTATACTGTCTGAAACTACATGGGTGGAGGGTAGATGTCTCTTTACTGTCTGAAACTACATGGGTGGAGGGTAGATGTCTCTATGCTGTCTGAAACTACATGGGTGGAGGGTAGATGTCTCTATACTGTCTGAAACTACATGGGTGGAGGGTAGATGTCTCTATACTGTCTGAAACTACATGGGTGGAGGGTAGATGTCTCTTTACTGTCTGAAACTACATGGGTGGAGGGTAGATGTCTCTATGCTGTCTGAAACTACATGGGTGGAGGGTAGATGTCTCTATACTGTCTGAAACTACATGGGTGGAGGGTAGATGTCTCTATACTGTCTGAAACTACATGGGTGGAGGGTAGATGTCTCTTTACTGTCTGAAACTACATGGGTGGAGGGTAGATGTCTCTATGCTGTCTGAAACTACATGGGTGGAGGGTAGATGTCTCTATGCTGTCTGAAACTACATGGGTGGAGGGTAGATGTCTCTATACTGTCTGAAACTACATGGGTGGAGGGTAGATGTCTCTATACTGTCTGAAACTACATGGGTGGAGGGTAGATGTCTCTATACTGTCTGAAACTACATGGGTGGAGGGTAGATGTCTCTTTACTGTCTGAAACTACATGGGTGGAGGGTAGATGTCTCTTTACTGTCTGAAACTACATGGGTGGAGGGTAGATGTCTCTATACTGTCTGAAACTACATGGGTGGAGGGTAGATGTCTCTATACTGTCTGAAACTACATGGGTGGAGGGTAGATGTCTCTATACTGTCTGAAACTACATGGGTGGAGGGTAGATGTCTCTTTACTGTCTGAAACTACATGGGTGGAGGGTAGATGTCTCTATGCTGTCTGAAACTACATGGGTGGAGGGTAGATGTCTCTATACTGTCTGAAACTACATGGGTGGAGGGTAGATGTCTCTATACTGTCTGAAACTACATGGGTGGAGGGTAGATGTCTCTATGCTGTCTGAAACTACATGGGTGGAGGGTAGATGTCTCTATACTGTCTGAAACTACATGGGTGGAGGGTAGATGTCTCTATACTGTCTGAAACTACATGGGTGGAGGGTAGATGTCTCTATACTGTCTGAAACTACATGGGTGAAGGGTAGATGTCTCTATACTGTCTGAAACTACATGGGTGGAGGGTAGATGTCTCTATACTGTCTAAAACTACATGGGTGGAGGGTAGATGTCTCTATGCTGTCTGAAACTACATGGGTGGAGGGTAGATGTCTCTATACTGTCTAAAACTACATGGGTGGAGGGTAGATGTCTCTATACTGTCTGAAACTACATGGGTGGAGGGTAGATGTCTCTATACTGTCTGAAACTACATGGGTGGAGGGTAGATGTCTCTATACTCTCTGAAACTACATGGGTGGAGGGTAGATGTCTCTATACTGTCTGAAACTACATGGGTGAAGGGTAGATGTCTCTATACTGTCTGAAACTACATGGGTGGAGGGTAGATGTCTCTATACTGTCTAAAACTACATGGGTGGAGGGTAGATGTCTCTATGCTGTCTGAAACTACATGGGTGGAGGGTAGATGTCTCTATACTGTCTAAAACTACATGGGTGGAGGGTAGATGTCTCTATACTGTCTGAAACTACATGGGTGGAGGGTAGATGTCTCTATACTGTCTGAAACTACATGGGTGGAGGGTAGATGTCTCTTTACTGTCTGAAACTACATGGGTGGAGGGTAGATGTCTCTTTACTGTCTGAAACTACATGGGTGGAGGGTAGATGTCTCTATACTGTCTGAAACTACATGGGTGGAGGGTAGATGTCTCTTTACTGTCTGAAACTACATGGGTGGAGGGTAGATGTCTCTATACTGTCTGAAACTACATGGGTGGAGGGTAGATGTCTCTATACTGTCTGAAACCACATGGGTGGAGGGTAGATGTCTCTATACTGTCTGAAACTACATGGGTGGAGGGTAGATGTCTCTATACTGTCTGAAACTACATGGGTGGAGGGTAGATGTCTCTTTACTGTCTGAAACTACATGGGTGGAGGGTAGATGTCTCTCTATACTGTCTGAAACTACATGGGTGGAGGGTAGATGTCTCTATACTGTCTGAAACTACATGGGTGGAGGGTAGATGTCTCTATACTGTCTGAAACTACATGGGTGGAGGGTAGATGTCTCTATACTGTCTGAAACTACATGGGTGGAGGGTAGATGTCTCTATACTGTCTGAAACTACATGGGTGGAGGGTAGATGTCTCTATACTGTCTGAAACTACATGGGTGGAGGGTAGATGTCTCTATACTGTCTGAAACTACATGGGTGGAGGGTAGATGTCTCTATACTGTCTGAAACTACATGGGTGGAGGGTAGATGTCTCTATACTGTCTGAAACTACATGGGTGGAGGGTAGATGTCTCTTTACTGTCTGAAACTACATGGGTGGAGGGTAGATGTCTCTTTACTGTCTGAAACTACATGGGTGGAGGGTAGATGTCTCTATACTGTCTGAAACTACATGGGTGGAGGGTAGATGTCTCTTACTGTCTGAAACTACATGGGTGGAGGGTAGATGTCTCTATACTGTCTGAAACTACATGGGTGGAGGGTAGATGTCTCTATACTGTCTGAAACTACATGGGTGGAGGGTAGATGTCTCTATACTGTCTGAAACTACATGGGTGGAGGGTAGATGTCTCTATACTGTCTGAAACTACATGGGTGGAGGGTAGATGTCTCTATACTGTCTGAAACTACATGGGTGGAGGGTAGATGTCTCTATACTGTCTGAAACCACATGGGTGGAGGGTAGATGTCTCTATACTGTCTGAAACTACATGGGTGGAGGGTAGATGTCTCTATACTGTCTGAAACTACATGGGTGGAGGGTAGATGTCTCTTTACTGTCTGAAACTACATGGGTGGAGGGTAGATGTCTCTCTATACTGTCTGAAACTACATGGGTGGAGGGTAGATGTCTCTATACTGTCTGAAACTACATGGGTGGAGGGTAGATGTCTCTATACTGTCTGAAACTACATGGGTGGAGGGTAGATGTCTCTATACTGTCTGAAACTACATGGGTGGAGGGTAGATGTCTCTATACTGTCTGAAACTACATGGGTGGAGGGTAGATGTCTCTATACTGTCTGAAACTACATGGGTGGAGGGTAGATGTCTCTATACTGTCTGAAACTACATGGGTGGAGGGTAGATGTCTCTATACTGTCTGAAACTACATGGGTGGAGGGTAGATGTCTCTATACTGTCTGAAACTACATTGGTGGAGGGTAGATGTCTCTATACTGTCTGAAACCACATGGGTGGAGGGTAGATGTCTCTATACTGTCTGAAACTACATGGGTGGAGGGTAGATGTCTCTATACTGTCTGAAACTACATGGGTGGAGGGTAGATGTCTCTATACTGTCTGAAACTACACGGGTGGAGGGTAGATGTCTCTATACTGTCTAAAACTACATGGGTGGAGGGTAGATGTCTCTATGCTGTCTGAAACTACATGGGTGGAGGGTAGATGTCTCTATACTGTCTAAAACTACATGGGTGGAGTGTAGATGTCTCTATACTGTCTGAAACTACATGGGTGGAGGGTAGATGTCTCTATACTGTCTGAAACTACATGGGTGGAGGGTAGATGTCTCTATACTGTCTGAAACTACATGGGTGGAGGGTAGATGTCTCTATACTGTCTGAAACTACATGGGTGGAGGGTAGATCTTTCTATATGCTGTCTGAAACTACATGGGTGGAGGGTAGATGTCTCTATACTGTCTGAAACCACATGGGTGGAGGGTAGATGTCTCTATACTGTCTGAATCTACATGGGTGGAGGGTAGATGTCTCTATACTGTCTGAAACTTCATGGGTGGAGGGTAGATGTCTCTATACTGTCTGAAACTACATGAGTGGAGGGTAGATGTCTCTATACTGTCTGAAACTACATGGGTGGAGGGTAGATGTCTCTATACTGTCTGAAACTACATGGGTGGAGGGTAGATGTCTCTATACTGTCTGAAACTACATGGGTGGAGGGTAGATGTCTCTATACTGTCTGAAACTACATGGGTGGAGGGTAGATGTCTCTCTATACTGTCTGAAACTACATGGGTGGAGGGTAGATGTCTCTATACTGTCTGAAACTACATGAGTGGAGGGTAGATGCCTCTATACTGTCTGAAACTACATGGGTGGAGGGTAGATGTCTCTATACTGTCTGAAACTACATGGGTGGAGGGTAGATGTCTCTATACTGTCTGAAACTACATGGGTGGAGGGTAGATGTCTCTATACTGTCTGATAACTACATGGGTGGAGGGTAGATGTCTCTATACTGTCTGAAACTACATGGGTGGAGGGTAGATGTCTCTATACTGTCTGAAACTACATGGGTGGAGGGTAGATGTCTCTATACTGTCTGAAACTACATGGGTGGAGGGTAGATGTCTCTATACTGTCTGAAACTACATGGGTGGAGGGTAGATGTCTCTATACTGTCTGAAACTACATGGGTGGAGGGTAGATGTCTCTATACTGTCTGAAACTACATGGGTGGAGGGTAGATGTCTCTATACTGTCTGAAACTACATGGGTGGAGGGTAGATGTCTCTATACTGTCTGAAACTACATGGGTGGAGGGTAGATGTCTCTATACTGTCTGAAACTACATGGGTGGAGGGTAGATGTCTCTATACTGTCTGAAACTACATGGGTGGAGGGTAGATGTCTCTATACTGTCTGAAACTACATGGGTGGAGGGTAGATGTCTCTATACTGTCTGAAACTACATGAGTGGAGGGTAGATGTCTCTATACTGTCTGAAACTACATGGGTGGAGGGTAGATGTCTCTATACTGTCTGAAACTACATGGGTGGAGGGTAGATGTCTCTATACTGTCTGAAACTACATGGGTGGAGGGTAGATGTCTCTATACTGTCTGAAACTACATGGGTGGAGGGTAGATGTCTCTCTATACTGTCTGAAACTACATGGGTGGAGGGTAGATGTCTCTATACTGTCTGAAACTACATGAGTGGAGGGTAGATGCCTCTATACTGTCTGAAACTACATGGGTGGAGGGTAGATGTCTCTATACTGTCTGAAACTACATGGGTGGAGGGTAGATGTCTCTATACTGTCTGAAACTACATGGGTGAGGGTAGATGTCTCTATACTGTCTGAAACTACATGGGTGGAGGGTAGATGTCTCTATACTGTCTGAAACTACATGGGTGGAGGGTAGATGTCTCTATACTGTCTGAAACTACATGGGTGGAGGGTAGATGTCTCTATACTGTCTGAAACTACATGGGTGGAGGGTAGATGTCTCTATACTGTCTGAACTACATGGGTGGAGGGTAGATGTCTCTATACTGTCTGAAACTACATGGGTGGAGGGTAGATGTCTCTATACTGTCTGAAACTACATGGGTGGAGGGTAGATGTCTCTATACTGTCTGAAACTACATGGGTGGAGGGTAGATGTCTCTATACTGTAGATGTCTCTATACTGTCTGAAACTACATGGGTGGAGGGTAGATGTCTCTATACTGTCTGAAACTACATGGGTGGAGGGTAGATGTCTCTATACTGTCTGAAACTACATGGGTGGAGGGTAGATGTCTCTATACTGTCTGAAACTACATGGGTGGAGGGTAGATGTCTCTATACTGTCTGAAACTACATGGGTGGAGGGTAGATGTCTCTATACTGTCTGAAACTACATGGGTGGAGGGTAGATGTCTCTATACTGTCTGAAACTACATGGGTGGAGGGTAGATGTCTCTATACTGTCTGAAACTACATGGGTGGAGGGTAGATGTCTCTATACTGTCTGAAACTACATGGTGGAGGGTAGATGTCTCTATATGGGTGGAGGGTAGATGTCTCTATACTGTCTGAAACTACATGGGTGGAGGGTAGATGTCTCTATACTGTCTGAAACTACATGGGTGGAGGGTAGATGTCTCTATACTGTCTGAAACTACATGGGTGGAGGGTAGATGTCTCTATACTGTCTGAAACTACATGGGTGGAGGGTAGATGTCTCTATAACTGTCTAAAACTACATGAGGGTTGGAGGGTAGATGTCTCTATACTGTCTGAAACTACATGGGTGGAGGGTAGATGTCTCTATACTGTCTGAAACTACATGGGTGGAGGGTAGATGTCTCTATACTGTCTGAAACTACATGGGTGGAGGGTAGATGTCTCTATACTGTCTGAAACTACATGGGTGGAGGGTAGATGTCTCTATACTGTCTGAAACTACATGGGTGGAGGGTAGATGTCTCTATACTGTCTGAAACTACATGGGTGGAGGGTAGATGTCTCTATACTGTCTGAAACTACATGGGTGGAGGGTAGATGTCTCTATACTGTCTGAAACTACATGGGTGGAGGGTAGATGTCTCTATACTGTCTGAAACTACATGGGTGGAGGGTAGATGTCTCTATACTGTCTGAAACTACATGGGTGGAGGGTAGATGTCTCTATACTGTCTGAAACTACATGGGTGGAGGGTAGATGTCTCTATACTGTCTGAAACTACATGGGTGGAGGGTAGATGTCTACTAAGACTGTCTATACTGTCTGAAACTACATGGGTGGAGGGTAATGTCTCTATACTGTCTGAAACTACATGGGTGGAGGGTAGATGTCTCTATACTGTCTGAAACTACATGGGTGGAGGGTAGATGTCTCTATACTGTCTGAAACTACATGGGTGGAGGGTAGATGTCTCTATACTGTCTGAAACTACATGGGTGGAGGGTAGATGTCTCTATACTGTCTGAAACTACATGGGTGGAGGGTAGATGTCTCTATACTGTCTGAAACTACATGGGTGGAGGGTAGATGTCTCTATACTGTCTGAAACTACATGGGTGGAGGGTAGATGTCTCTATACTGTCTGAAACTACATGGGTGGAGGGTAGATGTCTCTATGCTGTCTGAAACTACATGGGTGGAGGGTAGATGTCTCTATACTGTCTGAAACTACATGGGTGGAGGGTAGATGTCTCTTTACTGTCTGAAACTACATGGGTGGAGGGTAGATGTCTCTTTCCTCAGAAACTACATGGGTGAAGCTAAGGTAATTAGCTGACCTTGGTTCTCCCTTACCAGACCCAAAGCTGTGAGGACAGTGAGGGGGATCTCTATCCCACACAGTTTCATTACACATCATTAACCCCTGCCACACATACTGCATTAACAGAAGGAGACGGGCAAACCAGCTGATCAGACAGGCCTTGAAGCTCAGTTAGAACATTGAGCTGTATGGGGAAAGAGGAGACGGGCAAACCAGCTGATCAGACAGGCCTTGAAGCTCAGTTAGAACATTGAGCTATATGGGGAAAGAGGAGGCGGGTTCATTTGAACACGTTGATTACAGCCTGTATGTGATTGTGTCTGGCCAGTCTGTCTCAAGGGCTCTATTGAATGTGTTGTGGAAGTCAATTTCTGGCTTAGGACAGAGAGACAAAAGCCCTTCAGGGTTTTTCATTCCAGATTCATATCTCCCTCATCGATCTCTAGCTTTCTCTCTTTTCTCTACCTCCACCTTCATTTCCTCAATCTGTTCTGGTCAAAACCCAGTGGCCAGTAGGTCAGAGTAAACAGACTGAATCAAAGGAGAGGAGAGAGAAAGGGAGAGTCCGCATCACTGTGACTGTCTCTCTGTCTCTCTCCACAGTGTTTGACCGCATCACTGTGACTGTCTCTCTCCACAGTGTTTGACCACATCACTGTGACTGTCTCTCTGTCTCTCTCCACAGTGTTTGACCACATCACTGTGACTGTCTCTCTGTCTCTCTCCACAGTGTTTGACCACATCACTGTGACTGTCTCTCTCCACAGTGTTTGACCACATCACTGTGACTGTCTCTCTCCACAGTGTTTGACCGCATCACTGTGACTGTCTCTCTGTCTCTCTCCACAGTGTTTGACCACATCACTGTGACTGTCTCTCTGTCTCTTCACAGTGTTTGACCACATCACTGTGATGTCTCTCTGTCTCTCTCCACAGTGTTTGACCACATCACTGTGACTGTCTCTCTCCACAGTGTTAGACCACATCACTGTGACTGTCTCTCTGTCTCTCTCCACAGTGTTTGACCACATCACTGTGACTGTCTCTCTGTCTCTCTCCACAGTGTTTGACCACATCACTGTGACTGTCTCTCTGTCTCTCTCCCAGGTGTTGACCAATCACTGTGCTGTCTCTCTGTCTCTCCACAGTGTTTGACCACATCACTGTGACTGTCTCTCTCCACAGTGTTTGACCGCATCACTGTGACTGTCTCTCTGTCTCTCTCCACAGTGTTTGACCACATCACTGTGACTGTCTCTCTGTCTCTCTCCACAGTGTTTGACCATATCACTGTGACTGTCTCTCTCCACAGTGTTAGACCACATCACTGTGACTGTCTCTCTGTCTCTCTCCACAGTGTTTGACCACATCACTGTGACTGTCTCTCTCCACAGTGTTTGACCACATCACTGTGAAGTCTCCTCTCCACAGTGTTGACCACATCACTGTGACTGTCTCTGTCTCTCTCCACAGTGCTTGACCACATCACTGTGACTGTCTCTCTGTCTCTCTCCACAGTGTTTGACCACATCACTGTGTCTGTCTCTCTGTCTCTCTCCACAGTGTTTGACCACATCACTGTGTCTGTCTCTCTGTCTCTCTCCACAGTGTTTGACCACATCACTGTGTCTGTCTCTCTGTCTCTCTCCACAGTGTTTGACCACATCACTGTGACTGTCTCTCTCCACAGTGTTTGACCACATCACTGTGTCTGTCTCTCTGTCTCTCTCCACAGTGTTTGACCACATCACTGTGACTGTCTCTCTCCACAGTGTTTGACCACATCACTGTGACTTTCTCTCTGTCTCTCTCCACAGTGTTTGCCTGTGTCCACCTCCCTGTGTCACTATGTCTTCTCTTGTTCTTGTGGGTGGGAGAGGCGGAGTCACACACTGTTATTGGATTGTACCACACAGTGTAGAACACTAAAGGAGAGGGGGTAACTCACTGCTGTTCAGAGGGCTTCTTCCACAGCCTGGTCCCAGATCTGTTTGTGCCATCATGCCAACTCCATTGTTGTCACTGTCAAGTCAAATACGACAATGAGTGACATGGAGTTGGCATGATGGCACAAACAGAGTGGCGCTCGGGCTTCTTTCTCTTCCTCCATGCTACAGGATACCTCATTTAGCCTGAAGAAGGTGGCTCATCACTAGAAAAACAGGATATGCAGAATTAGAAGTGTCTAGAAACAGCAGGGTACACAGAATTAGAATCATCTATAAAAAACATGGATATACAGAATTAGAAGTGTCTAGAAACAGCAGGGTATACAAAATTAGAATAATCTATAAAAGCAGGATATACAGAATTAGAATCATCTTTAAAAACGTATCATATTAGTGGAAACAATGTGACCAATTTCCATTATTCAGTTCTATGAAAAACTGATTACGAAGAGACCTTTCATTTCATGACATCAAATGTCAAAGCATTATCAAATGAAAATAATATGTTCCTGAAATATGCTGTTTGATCTTTAGACTGATGAATAGTGTGTGACTAATCAATCGGAAACAGCATTACCTGCCATTTTTGCTCCTGTGTTACAAATCGACAGTGTCGGAGAGTAGTGAACTACATGTAGTACAACTAGTCATTTAACTACATTTTGCAATAGCTTGGTGGTAGCTGAACTACATTCAATCTAGGTAGTGTTTTCAGTAGTTAATGACTGTTTTACCATGTAGCGGTGTAGCTAGTTACTGGAACTACACACTACTGTTTTACCATGTAGCGGTGTAGCTAACTACTGGAACTACACACTACTGTTTTACCATGTAGCGGTGTAGCTAGTTACTGGAACTACACACTACTGTTTTACCATGTAGCGGTGTAGCTAACTACTGGAAACTACACACTACTAGTTTTACCATGTAGCTGTGTAGCTAACTACTGGAACTCACACACTACTGTTTTACCATGTAACTACACACTACTGTTTTACCATGTAGCGGTGTAGCTAACTACTGGAACTACACACTACTGTTTTACCATGTAGCGGTGTAGCTAACTACTGGAACTACACACTACTGTTTTACCATGTAGCGGTGTAGCTAACTACTGGAACTACACACTACTGTTTTACCATGTAGCTAACTACTGGAACTACACACTACTGTTTTACCATGTAGCGGTGTAGCTAACTACTGGAACTACACACTACTGTTTTACCATGTAGCGGTGTAGCTAACTACTGGAACTACACACTACTGTTTTACCATGTAGCTAACTACTGGAACTACACACTACTGTGTTACCATGTAGCCATGTAGCTAACTACTGGAACTACACACTACTGTTTTACCATGTAGCGGTGTAGCTAACTACTGGAACTACACACTACTGTTTTACCATGTAGCTAACTACTGGAACTACACACTACTGTGTTACCATGTAGCCATGTAGCTAACTACTGGAACTACACACTACTGTTTTACCATGTAGAGGTGTAGCTAACTACTGGAACTACACACTACTGTTTTACCATGTAGCGGTGTAGCTAACTACTGGAACTACACACTACTGTGTTACCATGTAGCTAACTACTGGAACTGCACACTACTGTTTTACCATGTAGCGGTGTAGCTAACTACTGGAACTACACACTACTGTTTTACCATGTAGCGGTGTAGCTAACTACTAGAACTGCACACTACTGTTTTACCATGTAGCGGTGTAGCTAACTAATGTTACTACACACTACTGTTTTACCATGTAGCGGTGTAGCTAACTACTGGAACTACACACTACTGTTTTACCATGTAGCGGTGTAGCTAACTACTGGAACTACACACTACTGTTTTACCATGTAGCGGTGTAGCTATCTACTGGAACTACATACTACTGTTTTACCATGTAGCTAACTACTGGAACAACACACTACTGTTTTACCATGTAGCGGTGTAGCTAACTACTGGAACTACACACTACTGTTTTACCATGTAGCTAACTACTGGAACTACACACTACTGTTTTACCATGTAGCGGTGTAGCTATCTACTGGAACTACATACTACTGTTTTACCATGTAGCTAACTACTGGAACAACACACTACTGTTTTACCATGTAGCGGTGTAGCTAACTACTGGAACTACACACTACTGTTTTATGTGTAAAGTAGCCAAGAAATGTCTTTCTTTTTCGACATCAGACCTGCCTAATTCATCAGACCTGCCTAATTCATCAGACCTGCCTAATTCATCAGACCTGCCTAATTCATCAGACCTGCCTAATTCATCAGACCTGCCTAATTCATCAGACCTGCCTAATTCCTCAGACCTACCTAATTCATCAGACCTGCCTAATTCATCAGACCTACCTAATTCATCAGACCTGTCTAATTCATCAGACCTGCCTAATTCATCAGACCTGCCTAATTCATCAGACCTACCTAATTCATCAGACCTACCTAATTCATCAGACCTGTCTAATTCATCAGACCTACCTAATTCATCAGACCTACCTAATTCATCAGACCTGCCTAATTCATCAGACCTACCTAATTCATCAGACCTGTTTATTCATCAGACCTACCTAATTCATCAGACCTGTCTAATTCATCAGACCTACCTAATTCATCAGACCTACCTAATTCATCAGACCTGCCTAATTCATCAGACATACCTAATTCATCAGACCTGTCTAATTCATCAGACCTACCTAATTCATCAGACCTGTCTAATTCATCAGACCTGTCTAATTCATCAGACCTGTCTAATTCATCAGACCTGTCTAATTCATCAGACCTGTCTAATTCATCAGACCTGCCTAAATCATCAGACCTGCCTAATTCACACTTGAAACATAGTTTTTGTGTTTAACAGGCTAAACTACACATTCTGTTAACATCTGACTCCAGAGTTATCTGTTCTTGCAATTTGCAACGTATGACATTTGAGATATATTCATATGATCAGTTTTCACAAAGTAGTTTGGATGTAGTGAATTACTTTCTAAAGTAGCTTTAGTTAAGGTAACTACATATTTAAGGGTAGATTTAGTTAAGGTAACTACATATATGAGGGTAGCTTTAGTTAAGGTAACTACATATATGAGGGTAGCTTTAGTTAAGTAAACTACATATATAAGGGTAGCTTTAGTTAAGGTAACTACATATATGAGGGTAGCTTTAGTTAAGGTAACTACATATATGAGGGTAGCTTTAGTTAAGTAAACTACATATATAAGGGTAGCTTTAGTTAAGGTAACTGCATATATGAGGGTAGCTTTAGTTAAGGTAACTACATATATGAGGGTAGCTTTAGTTAAGTAAACTACATATATAAGGGTAGCTTTAGTAAAGGTAACTACATATATACGGGTAGCTTTAGTTAAGGTAACTACATATATAAGGGTAGCTTTAGTTAAGGTAACTACATATACAAGGGTAGCTTTAGTTAAGGTAACTACATATATAAGGGTAGCTTTAGTTAAGGTAACTACATATATAAGGGTAGCTTTAGTTAAGGTAACTACATATATACGGGTAGCTTTAGTTAAGGTAACTAAATATATAAGGGTAGCTTTAGTTACGGTAACTACATATATACGGGTAGCTTTAGTTAAGGTAACTACATATATGAGGGTAGCTTCAGTGTAGCTTATCTTCTTCCATTGTGAAGTTTATCATCTATTCAAAGTCATTTTAACTCTACCTACATGTACATATTAAATCAATAACCGTGGTTAACTAACCGGTGCCCCCGCACATTGACTCTGTACCGGTACCCCCTGTATATAGCCTCCACATTGACTCTGTACCGGTACCCCCTGTATATAGCCTCCACATTGACTCTGTACCGGTACCCCCTGTATATAGTCTCCACATTGACTCTGTACCGGTACCCCCTGTATATAACCTCCACATTGACTCTGTACCGGTACCCCCTGTATATAGTCTCCACATTGACTCTGTACCGGTACCCACTGTATATAGCCTCCACATTGACTCTGTACCGGTACCCCCTGTATATAGCCTCCACATTGACTCTGTACCGGTACCCCCTGTATATAGTCTCCACATTGACTCTGTACCGGTACCCGCTGTATATAGCCTCCACATTGACTCTGTACCGGTACCCCCTGTATATAGCCTCCACATTGACTCTGTACCGGTACCCCCTGTATATAGCCTCCACATTGACTCTGTACTGGTACCCCCTGTATATAGTCTCCACATTGACTCTGTACCGGTACCCCCTGTATATAGCCTCCACATTGACTCTGTACCGGTACCCCCTGTATATAGCCTCCACATTGACTCTGTACCGGTACCCCCTGTATATAGCCTCCACATTGACTCTGTACCGGTACCCCCTGTATATAGCCTCCACATTGACTCTGTACCGGTACCCCCTGTATATAGCCTCCACATTGACTCTGTACTGGTACCTCCTGTATATAGCCTCCACATTGACTCTGTACCGGTACCCCCTGTATATAGCCTCCACATTGACTCTGTACTGGTACCCCCTGTATATAGCCTCCACATTGACTCTGTACTGGTACCCCCTGTATATAGCCTCCACATTGACTCTGTACTGGTACCTCCTGTATATAGCCTCCACATTGACTCTGTACTGGTACCTCCTGTATATAGCCTCCACATTGACTCTGTACCGGTACCCCCTGTATATAGCCTCCACATTGACTCTGTACTGGTACCTCCTGTATATAGCCTCCACATTGACTCTGTACCGGTACCTCCTGTATATAGCCTCCACATTGACTCTGTACCAGTACCCCCTGTATATAGCCTCCACATTGACTCTGTACCGGTACCCCCTGTATATAGCCTCCACATTGACTCTGTACCAGTACCCCCTGTATATAGTCTCCACATTGACTCTGTACTGGTACCCCCTGTATATAGCCTCCACATTGACTCTGTACTGGTACCCCCTGTATATAGCCTCCATATTGACTCTGTACTGGTACCTCCTGTATATAGCCTCCACATTGACTCTGTACCGGTACCCCCTGTATATAGCCTCCACATTGACTCTGTACTGGTACCCCCTGTATATAGCCTCCACATTGACTCTGTACTGGTACCCCCTGTATATAGCCTCCATATTGACTCTGTACTGGTACCTCCTGTATATAGCCTCCACATTGACTCTGTACTGGTACCTCCTGTATATAGCCTCCACATTGACTCTGTACCGGTACCCCCCTGTATATAGCCTCCACATTGACTCTGTACCGGTACCTCCTGTATATAGCCTCCACATTGACTCTGTACCGGTACCCCCTGTATATAGCCTCCACATTGACTCTGTACTGGTACCTCCTGTATATAGCCTCCACATTGACTCTGTACCGGTACTGTATATAGCCTCGCTTGTTATTTTACTGCTGCTGTTTAATCATTTGTTACATTTATTTTCTATTTCTATTTTTTACTTAACACTTATTTGTATTTTTGTCCTTAACTTCTTAAAACTGCATTGTTGGTTAAGGGCTTGTAAGTCAGCATTTCACTGTAAGTTCTACACCTGTTGTGCTGTGAGGTCTACTACACCTGTTGTGCTGTGAGGTCTACTACACCTGCTGTTCTGTGAGGTCTACTACACCTGTTGTGTTGTGAGGTCTACTACACCTGTTGTGCTGTGAGGTCTACTACACCTGTTGTGCTGTGAGGTCTACTACACCTGTTGTGCTATGAGGTCTACTACACCTGTTGTGTTGTGAGGTCTACTACACCTGTTGTGCTGTGAGGTCTACTACACCTGTTGTGCTGTGAGGTCTACTACACCTGTTGTGTTGTGAGGTCTACTACACCTGTTGTGCTGTGAGGTCTACTACACCTGTTGTGTTTTGAGGTCTACTACACCTGTTGTGTTGTGAGGTCTACTACACCTGCTGTTCTGTGAGGTCTACTACACCTGTTGTGTTGTGAGGTCTACTACACCTGTTGTGCTGTGAGGTCTACTACACCTGTTGTGCTGTGAGGTCTACTACACCTGTCGTGCTGTGAGGTCTACTACACCTGTTGTGTTGTGAGGTCTACTACACCTGTTGTGCTGTGAGGTCTACTACACCTGTTGTGCTGTGAGGTCTACTACACCTGTTGTGCTGTGAGGTCTACTACACCTGTTGTGTTGTGAGGTCTACTACACCTGTTGTGTTGTGAGGTCTACTACACCTGTTGTGCTGTGAGGTCTACTACACCTGTTGTGCTGTAAGGTCTACTACACCTGTTGTGCTGTGAGGTCTACTACACCTGTTGTATTGTGAGGTCTACTACACCTGTTGTGCTGTGAGGTCTACTACACCTGTTGTGTTGTGAGGTCTACTACACCTGTTGTGCTGTGAGGTCTACTACACCTGTTGTGTTGTGAGGTCTACTACACCTGTTGTGTTGTGAGGTCTACTACACCTGTTGTGCTGTGAGGTCTACTACACCTGTTGTGTTGTGAGGTCTACTACACCTGTCGTGCTGTGAGGTCTACTACACCTGTTGTGTTGTGAGGTCTACTACACCTGTTGTGCTGTGAGGTCTACTACACCTGTTGTGCTGTGAGGTCTACTACACCTGTTGTGCTGTGAGGTCTACTACACCTGTTGTGTTGTGAGGTCTACTACACCTGTTGTGTTGTGAGGTCTACTACACCTGTTGTGCTGTGAGGTCTACTACACCTGTTGTGCTGTAAGGTCTACTACACCTGTTGTGCTGTGAGGTCTACTACACCTGTTGTATTGTGAGGTCTACTACACCTGTTGTGCTGTGAGGTCTACTACACCTGTTGTGTTGTGAGGTCTACTACACCTGTTGTGCTGTGAGGTCTACTACACCTGTTGTGTTGTGAGGTCTACTACACCTGTTGTGCTGTGAGGTCTACTACACCTGTTGTGCTGTGAGGTCTACTACACCTGTTGTGTTGTGAGGTCTACTACACCTGTTGTGTTGTGAGGTCTACTACACCTGTTGTGCTGTGAGGTCTACTACACCTGTTGTGCTGTAAGGTCTACTACACCTGTTGTGCTGTGAGGTCTACTACACCTGTTGTGCTGTGAGGTCTAGTACACCTGTTGTGCTGTGAGGTCTACTACACCTGTTGTGCTGTGAGGTCTACTACACCTGTTGTGCTGTGAGGTCTACTACACCTGTTGTGTTGTGAGGTCTACTACACCTGTTGTGCTGTGAGGTCTACTACACCTGTTGTGCTGTGAGGTCTACTACACCTGTTGTGCTGTGAGGTCTACTACACCTGTTGTGCTGTGAGGTCTACTACACCTGTTGTGCTGTGAGGTCTACTACACCTGTTGTGTTGTGAGGTCTACTACACCTGCTGTTCTGTGAGGTCTACTACACCTGTTGTGCTGTGAGGTCTACTACACCTGTTGTGCTGTGAGGTCTACTACACCTGTTGTGCTGTGAGGTCTACTACACCTGTTGTGCTGTGAGGTCTACTACACCTGTTGTGCTGTGAGGTCTACTACACCTGTTGTGTTGTGAGGTCTACTACACCTGCTGTTCTGTGAGGTCTACTACACCTGTTGTGCTGTGAGGTCTACTACACCTGTTGTGCTGTGAGGTCTACTACACCTGTTGTGTTGTGAGGTCTACTACACCTGCTGTTCTGTGAGGTCTACTACACCTGTTGTGCTGTGAGGTCTACTACACCTGTTGTGCTGTGAGGTCTACTACACCTGTTGTGCTGTGAGGTCTACTACACCTGTTGTGCTGTGAGGTCTACTACACCTGTTGTGTTGTGAGGTCTACTACACCTGCTGTTCTGTGAGGTCTACTACACCTGTTGTGCTGTGAGGTCTACTACACCTGTTGTGCTGTGAGGTCTACTACACCTGTTGTGCTGTGAGGTCTACTACACCTGTTGTGCTGTGAGGTCTACTACACCTGTTGTGCTGTGAGGTCTACTACACCTGTTGTGTTGTGAGGTCTACTACACCTGCTGTTCTGTGAGGTCTACTACACCTGTTGTGCTGTGAGGTCTACTACACCTGTTGTGCTGTGAGGTCTACTACACCTGTTGTGTTGTGAGGTCTACTACACCTGCTGTTCTGTGAGGTCTACTACACCTGTTGTGCTGTGAGGTCTACTACACCTGTTGTGCTGTGAGGTCTACTACACCTGTTGTGCTGTGAGGTCTACTACACCTGTTGTGCTGTGAGGTCTACTACACCTGTTGTGCTGTGAGGTCTACTACACCTGTTGTGTTGTGAGGTCTACTACACCTGCTGTTCTGTGAGGTCTACTACACCTGTTGTGCTGTGAGGTCTACTACACCTGTTGTGCTGTGAGGTCTACTACACCTGTTGTGTTGTGAGGTCTACTACACCTGCTGTTCTGTGAGGTCTACTACACCTGTTGTGCTGTGAGGTCTACTACACCTGTTGTGCTGTGAGGTCTACTACACCTGTTGTGTTGTGAGGTCTACTACACCTGCTGTTCTGTGAGGTCTACTACACCTGTTGTGCTGTGAGGTCTACTACACCTGTTGTATTCGGCGCATGTGACATTTCATATATTTTTTATTTTTTATTTGTTTTGAAGTAATTGTTGTCTTTGTAAACTATATATTTCAGAGCAGCTTCCCTAACACTGCAAATCAACAGTTACACAACAAACCCTCCCATATATCTTACTGAGCAGAGAAACAAAGGAATCTAACATCTCATTCGACAAAATGTTCTCTACATTTTGATTAGCGATGCACTCAGGCCTTGGCTTGTGCAGTAGGTATGTAGGAATGTACACTACACGCACTGAATACTCCATCAGTCTCTTTGTCTACGCCCTAAATGGCACCCTATTCCCTATATAATACACCACTTTTGACCAGAGGCCGATAGCCCTGGTCAAAATAAGTGCACTAAATAGGGAATAGGGTGCCATTTGGTTTCAGGCTTTATCTCTACCTGTGGCCTGGTCCCTCCTCTCCTCTCCCGTTTGCTGTGATTATGTGTAATCTAACAGAACATGGTTTGGGACTACAACGAGTAAACACCCTGAAGGTGGAATATTGATGCTACAGGTTTCAGGTTTCTGTCGGAGGAAGGCCTTGCTGGAAGGCTGGCTAGCATGCTAATATAAGGAGAAGTGAGAAATCACATTTTGTAACATAACGTTGTTTATATGAAAGGACTCTTTCAACAACACACTACCCAGAGAGACCTTACTGTATTATCAGACGCTGTGGGTCTTATCATTAACGGCATATTGATTTAAGAAGGACATGCTAATAAGAGTTAAGAAATGTGGCATTTAAACACAAACAAATGCCCCCACTCTGTCGACACATAACTAGACGTATAATCAATACGTGGAGTGGTTTTGTCATTTCAAGTCAGAGTCGCCTGTGGGATGGTTGGTAGTCAGATATATCTGCCAAGAAATTTCAACGTATTCTCTTCAAAGAGCCCCCCCCAAAAAATGTTTAAACCCTCACCTTTCACCTTTCACTTGTCCGTGAGAGTTAAAAGACGATATATTTCTAACTGTCCAGACACACATCCATTACTGATCATTCAAGGCTATTTGAACCCTTCCGTGTGACTGATAATTCATATTCTGCTACGGTCCGGAGAGAGCGGCAGCCCCTATTGGTTTATGCATGCCATAAATGTGAGATTGGAAAATTGAAAATGTATCAAAGCCCAACATTTGCTGCTTGACTTGACCAGA